>NC_092158.1:3398538-3401038 GCF_045791955.1 Oncorhynchus clarkii lewisi | reverse complement strand
TAAGTCTCTGAGACCTGTGAGTCTTTCTGGATAAGTCTCTAAGAGCTGTGAGTCTTTCTGGATAAGTCTCTAAGAGCTGTGAGTCTTTTTGGGTAAGTCTCTAAGAGCTGTGAGTCTTTCTGGGTAAGTCTCTGAGAGCTGTGAGTCTTTCTGGATAAGTCTCTAAGAGCTGTGAGTCTTTCTGGATAAGTCTCTAAGAGCTGTGAGTCTTTCTGGGTAAGTCTCTAAGAGCTGTGTCTTTCTGGGTAAGTCTCTAAGAGCTGTGAGTCTTTCTGGGTAAGTCTCTGAGAGCTTTGAGTCTTTCTGGGTAAGTCTCTGAGAGCTGTGAGTCTTTCTGGATACGTCTCTAAGAGCTGTGAGTCTTTCTGGATAAGTTTCTAAGAGCTGTGAGTCTTTCTGGGTAAGTCTCTGAGAGCTTTCCACACCTGGATAGTGCAACATTTGACCATTAATCTTTTAAACATTCTCCAAGCTCTGTCAAAAACTGGTTGATGGTCATTGTCAGACAGCAATTTCCAGGTCTTGCCGTAGATTCTAAAGTAGGATTAAGTCCAAATAGTAACTCGGCCACTCACAAACATTAACTGTCTTCTTCTAGTAAGTAACTCAAGTGTAGATTATGAATTGTTTTTTTTAGGTTGTTGACCTGCTGAAAGGTGAATTCATCTCCCAGTGTCTGGTGGAAAGCAGAATGAACCAGGTATTCCACTAGGATTTTGCCTGTGCTTAGCTCCATTCCGTATCTTTTTTTTATCCTGAAAAAGTCCTTAAACATTACAAGCATACCCACGATGCTTGAAAATATGATGATAGGTACTCAGTAATGGGTTGTCTTGGATTTGTCCCAAACATAACACTTTGAACTGAGGACAAAGAGTTAATTGCTTTGCCACATTCTTTGCGGTATTGCTGTTGTGCCTTCCAAACAGGATGTTGATGCACAGCTCAGAAGGGGAAGTAAAAACTAGGGCTGGGAATGGGAAGTAACAACTAGGGCTGGGAATGGGAAGTAACAACTAGGGCTGGGAATGGGATGAAACAACTAGGGCTGGGAATGGGAAGTAACAACTAGGGCTGGGAATGGGAAGTAACAACTAGGGCTGGGAATGGGAAGTAACAACTAGGGCTGGGAATGGGATGAAACAACTAGGGCTGGGAATGGGATGAAACAACTAGGGCTGGGAATGGGATGTAACAACTAGGGCTGGGAATGGGAAGTAACAACTAGGGCTGGGAATGGGATGAAACAACTAGGGCTGGGAATGGGATGTAACAACTAGGGCTGGGAATGGGAAGTAACAACTAGGGCTGGGAATGGGATGAAACAACTAGGGCTGGGAATGGGAAGTAACAACTAGGGCTGGGAATGGGAAGTAACAACTAGGGCTGGGAATGGGATGAAACAACTAGGGCTGGGAATGGGATGAAACAACTAGGGCTTGGAATGGGAAGTAACAACTAGGGCTGGGAATGGGAAGTAACAACTAGGGCTGGGAATGGGATGAAACAACTAGGGCTGGGAATGGGAAGTAACAACTAGGGCTGGGAATGGGAAGTAACAACTAGGGCTGGGAATGGCCAAGAACCTACACATACTGAGGAATACAGGAACGTCAACATACCATATTATCACCATACCATATTATCACCATACCATATTATCACCATACCATATTATCACCATACCATATTATCACCATACTATATTATCACCATACAGAGAGACCTCATCATACCATATTATCACCATACAGAGAGACCTCATCATACCATATTATCACCATACTGAGAGACCTCACCATACCATATTATCACCATACTGAGAGACCTCACCATACCATATTATCACCATACCATATTATCACCATACCATATTATCACCATACCATATTACCACCATACCATATTATCATCATACTGAGAGACCTCACCATACCATATTATCCCCATATCATATTATCACCATACCATATTACCACCATACCATATTATCACCATACCATATTATCACCATACTGAGAGACCTCACCATACCATATTATCACCATACCATATTATCACCATACCATATTACCACCATACCATATTATCACCATATCATATTAACACCATACCATATTATCACCATACTGAGAGACCTCACCATACCATATTATCACCATACCATATTATCACCATACCATATTATCACCATACTGAGAGACATCACCATACCATATTATCAATATACCATATTATCACCATACCATATTATCACCATACTGAGGGACCTCACCATACTATATTATCACCATACTGAGGTACCTCACCATACCATATTATCACCATACCATATTATCACCATACTGAGAGACCTCACCATACCATATCATCACCATACCATATTATCACCATACTGAGAGACCTCACCATACCATATTATCACCATACTGAGAGACCTCACCATACCATATCATCACCATACCATATTATCACCATACTGAGAGACCTCACCATACCA
>NC_092158.1:3368538-3393538 GCF_045791955.1 Oncorhynchus clarkii lewisi | reverse complement strand
AGTAAATACTGTAATTGCTGTATAGTAAAGTTCACTGTCAACATCAATGAGTCTCTAATGTTTCAGGAGTGTGATACTAGAACATCACTGTACCTGCACATATTCCTACCGTTTATCCTTCACTCTTTGGGAATTCCGTTTCCGATGGGACTCTGTAGATGTGCTTCATCCAGAGATGGTGTTTCTTAAGGATGAGGGCTACGGTTGATCAGGTCACGCTGATGTTATGGAGGATGACGGGGGTTTTCCAATCATCTGTTGTTTATGGCTTTATTTTTCAGGGGCGGCAGGGTAGCCTAGTGGTTAGAGCGTTGGACTAGTAACCGGAAGGTTGCAAGTTCAAATCCCGAGCTGACACAAATCTGTCGTTCTGCCCTGAACAGGCAGAACGACAGTCATTGAAAATAATAATTGAAAATAAGAATTTCTTCTTAACTGACTTGCCTATTTAAATAAAGGTAAAATCAAACTACCATTTGCACAATGGCAGCCACCTGTTGCTCTGTAAACAGACCCGTTCTACCATGTAGAACGTCTACAACAACAACAACATACAGTACAGTAAACACTACATATGTCTGCGGTACAAACCTCTTCTCATTGTGGAACGTCCGGATGATGGTTGGTCATCCACCTCTTCCTCCAGCTCTACCTCCACCCCAACCTCCATCTCTACCTCTTCCTCCAGCTCTTCCTCCACCTCTACCTCCACCTCTTCCTCCACTTCCAACCCCACCTCTTCTTCCACCTCCATCTGCACATCCACATCTTCCTCCAACCCCACCTCTACCTCCAGCTCTTCCTACACCTCCAACCCCACCTCCACCCCCACCTTTACCTTTACCTCCACCCCCAGTATTTGGCTCTGGAAGAGAGGAGAGGAGAGAAGAGAAGAGAGAGGCTTCTATAGTCTCTGGCTCTGTGTTGTCTTGGCTGTGTGCTTAGGGTCATTGTCCTGTTGGAAGGTGAACCTTTGCCCCAGTCTGAGGTCCATCCCCACAGCATGATGCTGCCACCACCATGCTTCACCGTAGGAATGGTGTCAGATTCCCTCCGGATGTGACGCTTGGCATTCAGGCCAAAGAGTTCAATCTTGGTTTCATCAGACCAGAGAATCTTGTTTCTCATGGTCTGAGAGTCTTTAGGTGCCTTTTGGTACACTCCAAGCGAGCTGCCATGTGCCTTTTACTGAGGAGTGGCTTCCGTCTGGCCACTCTACCATAAAGGCCTGATTGGTGGAGTGCTGCAGAGATGGTGGACTCCAATCAAGATGTAGAAACATCTCAAGAATGATTAATGGAAACAGGATGCACCTGAGCTCAAATTCCAGTCTCATAGCAAAGGTTGACAATACTTACATAAATAAAATATTTCTGTTTTAAATATCTAATACATTTGCAACATTTCTAAAACACCTGTTTCACTTTGTCATTATGGGGCATTGTGATGTCATTATGGGCTATTGTGATGTCATTATGGGCTATTGTAATGTCATTATGGGGCATTGTGATGTCATTATGGGGCATTGTGATGTCATTATGGGGCATTGTGTGTAGATTGCTGAGGATGTTCTTCATTTTTAAAATCCATTTTAGAATAAGGCTGTAATGTAACTTAAGTCAAGTGGTCTGAATACTTTCCGAAGGCACTGCATATGCACACACACTGACTCACAGATCTTTACACACACTGACTCACAGATCTTTACACACACTGACTCACAGATCGCTACACACACTGACTCACAGATCTTTACACACACTGACTCACAGATCTTTACACACACTGACTCACAGATCTTTACACACACTGACGTACAGAGTCTCAGCCTCAGTGTGAGATAGGAGCTTATATGCCCAGCCCTTTACACCAGCACACTGACTGTCAGATTGTGACTGAAGCCTACAGCTACATATGCCCAGTCCCCAGACCTATACACGCTCTGACTCACTGACTGTTAGATTGTGACTGAAGCCTACAGCTACATATGCCCAGTCCCCAGACCTAAACACACTCTGACTCACTGACTGTCAGATTGTGACTGAAGCCTACAGCTACATATGCCCAGTCCCCAGACCTAAACACACTCTGACTCACTGACTGTCAGATTGTGACTGAAGTCTACAGCTACATATGCCGAGTCCCCAGACCTATGCACACTCTGACTCATTGACTGTCAGATTGTGACTGAAGCCTACAGCTACATATGCCCAGTCCCCAGACCTATACACACTCTGACTCACTGACTGTCAGATTGGAGTTAGCTACACATCCCCGGCTCCCGATTTTACTAGACATCCAAGAAGCAGCGGCAGAGGGAGTGGGTGGGGGGGGGGGGGGGGGGTATTAGAGTTCCCACTGACCCCCCTCTTCACCCTTCCATTACCCCTTCCCCCCTCTTTATCCCTCTTTCATCACATCCGTCCTGTTCAAGCTCACGGGTGGAGGGATACAGAACACTCCATATATGGTGAAAAGGCTGCATGAGGCAGGGCAGCCACACAGCAGTCAGTCTGCAGCGCTACTCAGGAGTAATGCTCATGGGAAATGTCCTTAGAACAAACTACCCTGGCTGGGGAGCCTGCATGCAGAGTCGTCTACGTGGTGGAGTCCTATTGGAGGACTTGAAGGAAGACAATAGAAACTGGATTTTTGGAGTTTGAATAGTAGAGAGTTAATAACATGGGATTGTTGCTATGGGGATCAAGCACTCGCAAACCCAAAACATTATGATTCTTATTATTGGGTTTTTAGAAACTTGACTTTTTTATAGTTTATATTATTTATTTGCGTTATTTGAGAAGAAAAAAAATACATTGATGGGAATTTTATAAGGGAATATATGTTTTGGTAAAAAAAACAAAATCATCTCAATATTATTAATTTTCATGTCAGCTCTATACCAGGAAATGCTCTTGTCCGTAGCAAAGATCCCAATTTATACGTTCTAAAGAAAAAACATGTATATTACCTAAAAAAGTATAGTATGTAGTGTCTTGCGATATCCCTCTGTGACTTTAAACAATATTTCTCTCAAAACTTCGATTCCTAAAAGATTGGTCTAAAATCCTAAAGGAATCAGGAATGTGCAGGGTCACCTATATAATAAGGACCCCTTATTCAGGTCCTCATTACATCTAGTGCAACAGGATACGGTCTGGAAAGTTCTCTACTGTTGATAGATTTAAACAAACAAACAGTATTGGAATCACCATGGTCAAATCAAATCAAAGTTTATTTGTCACGTGCGGCGAATACAACAGGTGTAGTAGACCTTACAGTGAAATGCTGAATACAACAGGTGTAGTAGACCTCACAGTGAAATGCTGAATACAACAGGTGTAGTAGACCTCACAGTGAAATGCTGAATACAACAGGTGTAGTAGACCTCACAGTGAAATGCTGAATACAACAGGTGTAGTAGACCTTACAGTGAAATGCTGAATACAACAGGTGTAGTAGACCTTACAGTGAAATGCTGAATACAACAGGTGTAGTAGACCTTACAGTGAAATGCTGAATACAACAGGTGTAGTAGACCTCACAGTGAAATGCTGAATACAACAGGTGTAGTAGACCTTACAGTGAAATGCTGAATACAACAGGTGTAGTAGACCTCACAGTGAAATGCTGAATACAACAGGTGTAGTAGACCTTACAGTGAAATGCTGAATACAACAGGTGTAGTAGACCTTACAGTGAAATGCTGAACACAACAGGTGTAGACATCACAGTGAAATGCTGACATACAGGCTCTAACCAATAGTGCAAAAAATGTGTTAGGTGAACAATAGGTAGGTAAAGAAATAAAACAACAGTAAAAAGACAGGTTATATACAGTAGAGAGGCTATATACAGTAGAGAGGTTATATACAGTAGAGAGGCTATATACAGTAGAGAGGCTATATACAGTAGAGAGGCTATATACAGTAGAGAGGCTATATACAGTAGAGGGGCTCTATACAGTAGAGAGGCTATATACAGTAGAGAGGCTATATACAGTAGAGAGGCTATATACAGTAGAGAGGCTATATACAGTAGCGAGGCTATATAGAGTAGAGAGGTTATATACAGTAGAGAGGCTATATACAGTAGAGAGGCTATAAACAGTAGAGAGGCTATATACAGTAGAGAGGCTATATACAGTAGAGAGGCTATATACAGTAGAGAGGCTATATACAGTAGGGAGGCTATATACAGTAGGGAGGCTATATACAGTAGAGGCTATATACAGTAGAGAGGCTATATACAGTAGAGAGGTTATATACAGTAGAGACATATACAGTAGAGAGGCTATATACAGTAGAGACATATACAGTAGGGAGGCTATATACAGTAGAGAGGTTATATACAGTAGAGGCTATATACAGTAGAGAGGCTATATACAGTAGAGACATATACAGTAGAGGCTATATACAGTAGAGAGGCTATATACAGTAGAGAGGTTATATACAGTAGAGACATATACAGTAGAGAGGCTATATACAGTAGAGACATATACAGTAGGGAGGCTATATACAGTAGAGAGGTTATATACAGTAGAGGCTATATACAGTAGAGAGGCTATATACAGTAGAGAGGCTATATACAGTAGGGAGGCTATATACAGTAGGGAGGCTATATACAGTAGAGGCTATATACAGTAGAGAGGCTATATACAGTAGAGAGGTTATATACAGTAGAGACATATACAGTAGAGAGGCTATATACAGTAGAGACATATACAGTAGGGAGGCTATATACAGTAGAGAGGTTATATACAGTAGAGGCTATATACAGTAGAGAGGCTATATACAGTAGAGATATATACAGTAGGGAGGCTATATACAGTAGAGAGGTTATATACAGTAGAGGCTATATACAGTAGAGAGGCTATATACAGTAGAGAGGCTATATACAGTAGAGGCTATATACAGTAGAGAGGCTATATACAGTAGAGACATATACAGTAGGGAGGCTATATACAGTAGAGAGGTTATATACAGTAGAGGCTATATACAGTAGAGAGGCTATATACAGTAGAGAGGCTATATACAGTAGAGAGGCTATATACAGTAGGGAGGCTATAACAGTAGCGAGGCTATATACAGTAGAGAGGCTATATACAGTAGAGAGGCTATATACAGTAGTGAGGCTATATACAGTAGAGAGGCTTTATACAGTAGAGAGGCTATAAAAGTAGGGAGGCTATAAAAGTAGGGAGGCTATATACAGTAGAGAGGCTATAACAGTAGAGAGGCTATATACAGTAGAGAGGCTATATACAGTAGTTAGGCTATATACAGTAGAGAGGCTATATACAGTAGAGAGGCTATAAAAGTAGGGAGGCTATATACAGACACCTGGTTAGTCAGGCTGATTGAGGTAGTATGTACGTGTAGATATGGTTAAAGTGACTAAGCATATATGATGAACAGAGAGTAGCAGCAGCGTAAAAGAGGGTGGTGGGTGGTGGGACACAATGCAGATAGCCCGGTTAGCCAATGTGTGGTAGCAATGGTTGGTCGGCCCAATTGAGGTAGTATGTACATGATGTATAGTTAAAGTGACTTTGCTTATATGATAAACAGAGAGTAGCAGCAGCAGCGTCACAACCATAAACTATCTGCCTGATAGATTAAAATAGAATATTAATTTTCATTCAAATATATGGGCTGTTTTCCCCCAAGGTGGATGGGGCAGAAACTTCATATTGAATACAAGGACTTGTAACGCTCGTCTGATGAAGAATGAGTGGACCAACGTGCAGCGTGGTAAGGAGGTACGTGTTCATGATATTTATTATTATTTTTTTTCTTCTCTATTTTGGTTAGGCCCCCCCTCAAAGGTGCAGACTCCTGCCGCAAAACCTAACTCTAATGGGGAGGGTCCGGGTGGGCTTCCTTTACGGCGGCGGCTCTGGTGTGGGACGTAGACCCCCCTCCGCCTCTGGCTCCCCCCACTTTGGTGGTGCCTCTGGTGAGGGGACCCTCGCCGCCGACCCTGGAATGGGGACCCTTGTAGCGGGCCCCGGACTGGGCACCCTCGTTGCGGGCCCCGGACTGGGCACCCTCGTTGCAGGCCCCGGGCTGGAGGTCGTCTCTGGAGGCTTTGGACTGGAGGCCGTCTCTGGAGTGGAGAGACACTCAGGAGGCCTGGATCTGGGAGCAGGTACAGGACTCACCAGGTTGGGGAGACATACAGGAGGCTTCTTCCTTGGCCGAGGCACCGTATACACTGGGCCGTGGAGGCGCACTGGCAGCCTCGAGCGCAGAGCTGGCACAACCCGTTCTGGCTGGATGCCCACTTCCAACCGGCAAACGCGGGACGCTGGCACAGAGCACACCACCGGCCTGTGAATGCTCAACCGAGACACAGTGCACATCACCCCATAACACGGGGCCTGACCAGCCACACGCTCGCCACAGTAAGCACGGGGAGATGGCTCAGGTCTCCGACCTGACTCAGCCACACTCTCCAGTGCCTCTCGGGCTTCCTTGCCAGCCGTGTTCCCTCATAACGCTGCCGCTCAGCTTTAGCTGCTTTCAGTTCCTCCCGTGGACGGCGATGCTCCCCAGCCTGCCTCCAGGGTCCTTTCCCGTCCAGGATTTCCTCCCAAGTCCATGAAACCTGAACCCTCTGCTTCTCCTTACCACGCTGCTTGGTCCGCTTGCGGTGGGAGGTTCTGTAACACTCGTCTGATGAAGAATGAGTGGACCAACGTGCAGCGTGGTAAGGAGGTACGTGTTCATGATATTTATTTAAATTTGAACACTAGAACAAAAATAACAAAGCGAGAAACGAACAGTTCTGTAAGGTAACTAAAACTATACAGAAAACAACTACCCACACACCCAGGTGGGAAAAAGGCTACCTAAGTATGATTCTCAATCAGAGACAACGATAGACAGTGATTGAGAACCACACCCGGTCAAACACAAAGAAATAGTAAACATAGAAATAAAGAAACTAGAATGCCCACCCTAGTCACGCCCTGGTCATAGAGAGGCTTGTATTCTCTATTTTGGTTAGGCCCCACCCCAAAGGTGCGGACTCCGGCCGTAAAACCTAATTCTAATGGGGAGGGTCCGGGTGGGCTTCCTTTACGGTGGCGGCTCTGGTGTGGGACGTAGACCCGCCTCTGGCTCCCCCCACTTTGGTGACGCCTCTGGTGAGGGGACCCTCGCCGCCGACCCTGGATTGGGGACCCTCGCCGCCGACCCCGGACTGGGCACCCTCGTTGGAGGCTCAGGACTGGAAGCCGTCTCTGGAGGCCGTCTCTGGAGGCCCCGGACTGGAGGCCGTCTCTGGAGGCCCCGGACTGGAGGCCGTCTCTGGAGGCCCCGGACTGGAGGCCGTCTCTGGAGGCTCCGGACTGGAGGCCGTCTCTGGAGGCTCCGGACTGGAGGCCGTCTCTGGAGGCTCCGGACTGGAGGCCGTCTCTGGAGGCTCCGGACTGGAGGCCGTCTCTGAAGGCTCCGGACTGGAGGCCGTCTCTGGAGGCTCCGGACTGGAGGTCGTCTCTGGAGGTCGTCTCTGGAGGCCGTCTCTGGAGGCTCCGGACTGGAGGCCGTCTCTGGAGGCCGTCTCTGGAGGATCCGGACTGGAGGCCGTCTCTGGAGGCTCCGGACTGGAGGCCGTCTCTGGAGGCTCCGGACTGGAGGCCGTCTCTAGAGGCTCCGGACTGGGGGCCGTCTCTGGGGGCTCCGGATTGGGGGCCGTCTCTGGGGGCTCCGGACTGGGGGACGTCTCTGTGGGCTCCGGACTGGGGGACGTCTCTGGGGGCTCCGGACTGGGGGCGGTCTTTGGGGGCTCCGGACTGGGGGCCGTCTCTGGGGGCTCCGGACTGGGGGCCGTCTCTGGGGGCTCCGGACTGGGGGCCGTCTCTGGGGGCTCCGGATTGGGGGCCGTCTCTGGGGGCTCCGGACTGGGGGCCATCTCTGGAATGGAGAGACACACAGGAGGCCTGGATCTGGGAGCAGGAACAGGACTCACCAGGCTGGGGAGACATACAGGAGGCTTCTTCCTTGGCCGAGGCACCGTATACACTGGGCCGTGGAGGCGCACTGGCAGCCTCGAGCGCAGAGCTGGCACAACCCGTTCTGGCTGGATGCCCACTTCCAACCGGCAAACGCGGGACGCTGGCACAGAGCACACCACCGGCCTGTGAATGCTCAACCGAGACACAGTGCACATCACCCCATAACACGGGGCCTGACCAGCCACACGCTCGCCACAGTAAGCACGGGGAGATGGCTCAGGTCTCCGACCTGACTCAGCCACACTCCCCAGTGCCTCTCGGGCTTCCTTGCCAGCCGTGTTCCTGCATAACGCTGCCGCTCAGCTTTAGCTGCTTCCAGTTCCTCCCGTGGACGGCGATGCTCCCCAGCCTGCCTCCAGGGTCCTTTCCCGTCCAGGATTTCCTCCCAAGTCCATGAAACCTAAACCCTCTGCTTCTCCTTACCAGGCTGCTTGGTCCGCTTGCGGTGGGAGGTTCTGTAACACTCGTCTGATGAAGAATGAGTGGACCAAAGTGCAGCGTGGTAAGGAGGTACGTGTTCATGATATTTATTTAAATCTGAACAAAAAAATAGAACAAAAATAACAAAGCGAGAAACGAACAGTTCTGTAAGGTAACTAAAACTATACAGAAAACAACTACCCACACACCCAGGTGGGAAAAAGGCTACCTAAGTATGATTCTCAATCAGAGACAACGATGGACAGCTGCCTCTGATTGAGAACCACACCCGGCCAAACGCAAAGAAACAGAAAACATAGAAATAAAGAAACTAGAATGACCACCCTAGTCACACCCTGGCCTAACCAAAATAGAGAATTAAAGCCTCTCTATGGCCAGGGTGTGACATGACTATACAGTAGCTGACACTTTGGTCAATCAAAATGTATATTTCAAATGTTTAGCTCTAAAACACTCTTTTTTTTTCTCATCCTGTGTAAACTAGCATGAGATCAGCTATAAAACTGTAGACACCTTGTAGAGTCCATGCCCCGATGTATTGAGGCTGTTCTGAGGGCTAAACGGGGTGCAACTCAAAATTAGGAAGGTGTTCCTTATGTTTTATATATAAAGTGTTCCTAATGTTTTGTACACTCAGTGTATGTGTGTTAGTGTGTCAGAGCTATAAACATGGGAGACAATATAATCTGCCAAAAACAAATAGAGAACACATAAGAAACAACAATAACAACAACAAAAAAATATATATTGCTCAAATTTAAAGTCAGCTGGATGGCATGTACCCCTCAAGGGAACCTTCCATACTCTGCCTGCTACTAGGCTCTATGTCACCAGTTAGTGGGCATCACAGTTACAAAAGCTACATTGTTACTCCGTCTCTTTGCTCATGACCTCATCACTGAGCCAGCACCGCACGGTAATGTCTTCCAGATGTGCTGCTGTGGAGCTCACACATACAGCTGGGAATCAGAGACCGAACACATACAGCTAACTAGCTGGGAATCAGAGACCGAACACAGACAACTAACTAGCTGGGAATCAGAGACCGAACACATACAGCTAACTAGCTTCGAATCAGAGACCGAACACATACAGCTAACTAGCTGGGAATAAGAGACCGAACACAGACAGCTAACTAGCTGGGAATCAGAGACCGAACACATACAGCTAACTAGCTGGGAATCAGAGACCGAACACAGACAGCTAACTAGCTGGGAATCAGAGACCGAACACAGACAGCTAACTAGCTGGGAATCAGAGACCGAACACAGACAGCTAACTAGCTGGGAATCAGAGACCGAACACATACAGCTGGGAATCAGAGGCCTGAACACATACAGCTAACTAGCTGGGAATCAGAGACCGAACACATACAGCTAACTAGCTGGGAATCAGAGACCGAACACAGACAACTAACTAGCTGGGAATCAGAGACCGAACACATACAGCTAACTAGCTTCGAATCAGAGACCGAACACATACAGCTAACTAGCTGGGAATCAGAGACCGAACACAGACAGCTAACTAGCTGGGAATCAGAGACCGAACACGCACGCACACACACACACACACACACACACACACACACACACACACACACACACACACACACACACACACACACACACAAACACACACACACACACACACACACACAGCTATTAAACAGAGGGAGAGAGGGGTGTTATTAATCCTGTGAAGTATAACAACATGTTTTAGGGGGTTGTTTTGTCAGCCAGTAGAAATTCCTCACGTCCTCCTCAACAGCCGACCGCTGTGCGTCCATATATGGAGATAAAGGGGCAATCCGCTGCTTTTATATTAATAATATACTCTGAGGGCTCTACTTTAACTAACCTAACTCTACTTTAACTAACCTAACTCTACTTTAACTAACCTAACTCTAGTTTAACTAACCTAACTCTACTTTAACTAACCTAACTCTACTTTAACTAACCTAACTGTAGTTTAACTAACCTAACTCTACTTTAACTAACCTAACTCTACTTTAACTAACCTAACTCTACTTTAACTAACCTAACTCTAGTTTAACTAACCTAACTCTACTTTAACTAACCTAACTCTACTTTAACTAACCTAACTCTAGTTTAACTAACCTAACTCTAGTTTAACTAACCTAACTCTACTTTAACTAACCTAACTCTATTTTAACTAACCTAACTCTACTTTAACTAACCTAACTCTACTTTAACTAACCTAACTCTATTTTAACTAACCTAACTGTAGTTTAACTAACCTAACTCTACTTTAACTAACCTAACTCTACTTTAACTAACCTAACTCTAGTTTAACTAACCTAACTCTATTTTAACTAACCTAACTCTATTTTAACTAACCTAACTGTAGTTTAACTAACCTAACTCTACTTTAACTAACCTAACTCTATTTTAACTAACCTAACTCTACTTTAACTAACCGAACTGTAGTTTAACTAACCTAACTGTAGTTTAACTAACCTAACTGTAGTTTAACTAACCTAACTCTACTTTAACTAACCTAACTCTATTTTAACTAACCTAACTCAATGGTGAGTCTCAGCGCAGGCGGTAGTGCTATAGGTCCAGTGGTATGGCAGAAATATTGTTGCTATTTTCACTATCAAAACGATCGGCGCCCTTGCTGTTGTTGGCTCGAAAGGGTTTGAATGAATAAACACGTTTTGGGTGTCAAGGCTCAGAACGTGCTCCAACGGCGAAAATATGTACTTGCTTCAAGTTATGTCTTTTATATTTTTGCCTTTTCAAAAAGCCAGTGTGTCAGTTTTTACTCGACCAAACTTCACACTAATGTACATCTGACACGAGCACTGCCTTACCACCTGCCGAAAACAGAGCCCTGAGTGGACAAACCATTAGGAACACTTACTCTTTCCATGACATCGACTGATCAGGTGAATCCAGGTGAAAGCTATGATCCCTTATTGATGTCTCTTGTTAAATCCACTTCAATCAGTGTAGATGAAGGGGAGGAGACGGGTTAAAGAAGGATTTTTAAGCCCTGAGACAATGGAGACATGGATTGTGTATGTGTGCCATTCAGAGGGTGAACGGGCAAGATACAATATTTAAGTGCCTTTAAACGGGGTATGGTAGTAGGTACCAGGCGCACCGGTTTGAGTCAAGAACTACAAAGCTGCTGGGTTTTTCACTCTCATCAGTTTCCCGTGTGTTTCAAGAATGGTCCACGGCCCAAACGACATTCAACCAACTTGAAACAACTGTAGGAAACATCGTAGTCAACTGGACCAGCATCCCGGTGGAACGATTATCGACACCTTGTAGAGTTCGCGTCCCGACGAACAGAGGCTGTTCTGAGGGCTAAAGAGAGTGTAACTCAAGATTAGGAAGGTGTTCCTAATGTTTGGTATGCTCACTGTATACCCGTTGATTTTTGAAGAATATAACTTATAAATGCCTCATGAGCCTAGGGCTATTGTATCAGGTTATATTTCTCCAGCCACATCTCTCTATTTACCAAAACAGTGGCAGGGATTAGCTTCGTTGTTGTTTGAACTGCAGATTGCCCCTTTAAATGACATTAATACTGCATTTACAGAGTAGACAGCATCAGTCAGATGTTGTTTGAACTGCAGATTGCCCCTTTAAAGGACATTAATACTGCATTTACTGAGTAGACAGCATCAGTCAGATGTTGTTTGAACTGCAGATTGCCCCTTTAAAGGACATTAATACTGCATTTACTGAGTAGACAGCATCAGTCAGATGTTGTTTGTTGGATTACATGGTAGAAGATATGCGTAGCTAGTCAGATTCTGATGGTTCTGCTCCATCAGGATGTGTGTGTGAGTGTGTGTGTGTGTGTGTGTGTGTGTGTGTGTGAGTGTGTGTGTGTGTGTGTGTGTGTGTGTGTGTGTGTGTGTGTGTGTGTGTGTGTGTGTGTGTGTGTGTGTGTGTGTGTGTGTGTGTGTGTGTGAGTGTGTGTGTGTACAAGTGGCTGTTTGTCTGTGGGATGAAACACCTCCTATTATATGGACTAGAATAGTGAACAATTACAATACAGTAGGTTACTAGTGTTGACCAGGACCCATAGGGTAGTGTAGTACTGTTGACCAGGACCCATAGGGTAGTGAACTACTGTTGACCAGGACCCATAGGGTAGTGTATTACTGTTGACCAGGACCCATAGCTAGGACCCATAGGCTAGTGTACTACTGTTGACCAGGACCCATAGCTAGGACCCATAGGGTAGTGTAGTACTGTTGACCAGGACCCATAGCTAGGACCCATAGGGTAGTGTACTACTGTTGACCAGGACCCATAGCTAGGACCCATAGGGTAGTGTTCTACTGTTGACCAGGACCCATAGCGAGGACCCTTAGGGTAGTGTAGTACTGTTGACCAGGACCCATAGGGTAGTGTACTACTGTTGACCAGGACCCATAGGGTAGTGTACTACTGTTGACCAGGACCCATAGGGTAGTGTACTACTGTTGACCAGGACCCATAGGGTAGTGTACTACTGTTGACCAGGACCCATAGGGTAGTTTATTACTGTTGACCAGGGCCCATAGGGTAGTGTACTACTGTTGACCAGGACCCATAGGGTAGTGTACTACTGTTGACCAGGACCCATAGCTAGGACCCATAGGGTAGTGTACTACTGTTGACCAGGACCCATGGGGTAGTGTACTACTGTTGACCAGGACCCATAGGGTAGTTTATTACTGTTGACCAGGGCCCATAGGGTAGTGTACTACTGTTGACCAGGACCCATAGGCTAGTGTACTACTGTTGACCAGGACCCATAGCTAGGACCCATAGTGTAGTGTAATACTGTTGACCAGGACCCATAGGGTAGTGTACTACTGTTGACCAGGACCCATAGGGTAGTGAACTACTGTTGACCAGGACCCATAGTGTAGTGAACTACTGTTGACCAGGACCCATAGTGTAGTGTACTACTGTTGACCAGGACCCATAGGGTAGTGAACTACTGTTGACCAGGACCCATAGCTAGGACCCATAGGGTAGTGAACTACTGTTGACCAGGACCCATAGGGTAGTGTACTACTGTTGACCAGGACCCATAGGGTAGTGTACTACTGTTGACCAGGACCCATGGGGTAGTGTACTACTGTTGATCAGGACCCATAGCTAGGGCCCATAGGGTAGTGTACTACTGTTGACCAGGACCCATAGCTAGGGCCCATAGGGTAGTGTACTACTGTTGACCAGGACCCATAGCTAGGACCCATAGGGTAGTGTACTACTGTTGACCAGGACCCATAGGGTAGTGTACTACTGTTGACCAGGACCCATAGGGTAGTGTACTACTGTTGACCAGGGCCCATAGGGTAGTGAACTACTGTTGACCAGGACCCATAGGGTAGTGTACTACTGTTGACATGGACCCATAGGGTAGTGTACTATAAGGGAAAGGATGCCATTTGGCATGCGGACTAAATGTTTGCAGAGTCACGCAGAGTGACAGGCTTATCAGCTAACCTAGAGAGATGTGTGGGAGAAGTACTGTTGACCAGTACACATAGCTAGGACCCAAAGGGTAGTGTACTACTTATCAGCTAACCTAGAGAGATGTGTGGGAGAAATCAACATACACAGACTTTCACAGAGTCAGATTCTAAACTGTTTTAACAAGAGAGATAGGACTGTCTGTACGGGTCGATCCTGTCACACACACCAAGTCCTGTCTCAACGCCAGACAATAACTGACACACCAACTCCTGTCTCAACTCCAGACAATAACTGACACACACACCAAGCCCTGTCTCAACTCCAGACAATAACTGACACACACACCAAGCCCTGTCTCAACGCCAGACAATAACTCACACACACACTAAATCCTGGGGGAGAAAGAGAGAGAGGGAGAGAGAGAGAGAGAGAGAGAGAGAGATAATATGACATTTGTAATGTCTTTACTGTTTTGAAACCTCTGTATGTGTAATGTTTACTGTTAATTTTTGTTGTTTTTCACTTTATATATTCGCTTTGTATGTTGTCTACCTCACTTGCTTTGGCAATGTTAACACATGTTTCCCATGCCAATAAAGCCCTTGAATTGAATTGAATTGAATTGAGAGAGAGAGAGGGAGAAAGAAAGAGAGAGAGAGAGAGGGAGAAAGAAAGAGAGAGAGAGGGAGAGGGTGAGAAGCAGAGAGAGAGAGAGGGAGAGAGGGAGAGAGGGAGAGAGAGAGTGAGTGAGTGAGTGAGTGAGTGAGTGAGTGAGTGAGTGAGTGAGTGAGAGAGAGAGAAAGAGAGAGAGAGAGAGAGAGAGAGACAGAGACAGAGACAGAGACAGAGACAGAGAGAGAGAGAGAGAGAGAGACAGAGACAGAGACAGAGACAGAGACAGAGACAGAGACAGAGAGAGAGAGAGACAGAGAGACAGAGAGAGAGAGAGAGAGAGAGAGAGAGAGAGAGAGAGAGAGAGAGAGACAGAGAGAGAGAGAGAGAGAGAGAGAGAGAGAGAGAGAGAGAGACAGAGACAGAGACAGAGAGAGAGAGAGAGAGAGACAGAGAGACAGAGAGAGAGAGAGAGAGAGAGAGAGAGAGAGAGAGAGAGAGATCTCCCCACATGACTACAAGCAGCTGCATCTTTAAGAGGAAACCATAAATTACCAGAAATACCACTGGGACAACCTAGAAAATAGTTCTATCTATAGTGTGTTTGTGGAGACTATTTCGTTGCTTATAATTCAGGAGAGAACATATAGCTGACTCATAACTACATCCCAATTGGCACCCTATGGGCTCTGGTCTAAAGTAGTGCACTATATAGGGTTCCATCCGGTTCTGGTCTAAAGTAATGCACTATATAGGGAATAGGGTTCCATAGGGCTCTGGTCTAAAGGAGTGGACTATGTAGGGAATAGGGTTCCATAGGGCTCTGGTCTAAAGTAGTGGACTAAGTAGGGAATAGGGTTCCATAGGGCTCTGGTCTAAAGTAGTGCACTATATAGGGAATAGGGTGCCACAGTATATGTTAATACAACGGAATGATAGGAAACAAATAGCACCCTGAGGGAGGTAGTCAGGCCTTGTGTTCCTTTAGTACCTGGGGGAGGTAGTCAGGCCTTGTGTTCCTTTAGTACCTGGGGGAGGTAGTCAGGCCTTGTGTTCCTTTAGTACCTGGGGGAGGTAGTCAGGCCTTGTGTTCCTGTAGTGCCTGGGGGAGGTAGTCAGGCCTTGTGTTCCTTTAGTACCTGGGGGAGGTAGTCAGGCCTTGTGTTCCTGCAGTGCCTGGGGGAGGTAGTCAGGCCTTGTGTTCCTGTAGTACCTGGGGAGGTAGTCAGGCCATGTGTTCATTTAGTACCTGGGGGAGGTAGTCAGGCCTTGTGTTCCTTTAGTACCTGGGGGAGGTAGTCAGGCCTTGTGTTCCTTTAGTACCTGGGGGAGGTAGTCAGGCCTTGTGTTCCTTTAGTACCTGGGGGAGGTAGTCAGGCCATGTGTTCCTGCAGTGCCTGGGGGAGGTAGTCAGGCCTTGTGAACTTTAGTACCTGGGGGAGGTAGTCAGGCCTTGAGTTCCTTTAGTACCTGGGGAATGTAGTCAGGCCTTGTGTTCCTTTAGTACCTGGGGGAGGTAGTCAGGCCTTGTGTTCCTTTAGTACCTGGGGGAGGTAGTCAGGCCTTGTGTTCCTTTAGTACCTGGGGTAGGTAGTCAGGCCTTGTGTTCCTGTAGTACCTGGGGAGGTAGTAAGGCTTGTGTTCATTTAGTACCTGGGGGAGCTAGTCAAGCCTTGTGTTCCTGTAGTGCCTGGGGGAGGTAGTCAGGCCATGTGTTCATTTAGTACCTGGGGGAGGTAGTCAGGCCTTGTGTTCCTTTAGTACCTGGGGGAGGTAGTCAGGCCTTGTGTTCCTGTAGTGCCTGGGGGAGGTAGTCAGGCCTTGTGTTCCTTTAGTACCTGGGGGAGGTAGTCAGGCCTTGTGTTCCTTTAGTACCTGTGGGAGGTAGTCAGGCCTTGTGCTTCTTTAGTACATGGGGGAGGTAGTCAGGCCATGTGCTCCTGTAGTACCTGGGGGAGGGAGTCAGGCCTTGTGTTCTTTTAGTACCTGGGGGAGGTAGCCAGGCCTTGTGTTCATTTAGTACCTGGGGAGGCAGTCAGGCCTTGTGTTCCTTTAGTACTGGCGGAGGTAGTCAGGCCTTGTGTTCATTTAGTACATGGGGGAGGTAGTCAGGCCTTGTGTACCTGTAGTGCCTGGGGAGGTAGTAAGGCTTGTGTTCATTTAGTACCTGGGGGAGGTAGTCAGGCCTTGTGTTCCTGTAGTGCCGGGGGGAGGTAGTCAGGCCTTGTGTTCCTTTAGTACCTGGGGAGGTTTGTCAGGCCTTGTGTTCCTTTAGTACCTGGGGGAGGTAGTCAGGCCTTGTGTTCCTTTAGTACCTGGGGGAGGTAGTCAGGCCTTGTGTTCCTTTAGTACCTGGGGTAGGTAGTCAGGCCCTGTGTTCCTTTAGTACCTGGGGGAGGTAGTCAGGCCTTGTGTTCCTGTAGTGCCTGGGAGAGGTAGGCAGGCCTTGTTTTCCTGTAGTACCTGGGGAGGTAGTCAGGCCTTGTGTTCATTTAGCACCTCGGGGAGGCAGTCAGACCTTGTGTTCCTTTAGTACTGGGGGAGGTAGTCAGTCCTGGTGTTCATTTAGTACCTGGGGGAGGTAGTCAGGCCTTCTGTTCCTGTAGTGCCTGGGGGAGGTAGTCAGGCCTTGTGTTCATTTAGTACCTCGGGAGGCAATCAGGCCTTGTGTTCCTTCAGGACTGGGGGAGGTAGTCAGGCCTGGAGTTCATTTAGTACCTGGGGGAGGTAGTCAGGCCTTGTGTTCCTGTAGTGCCTGGGGGAGGTAGTCAGGCCATGTGTTCATTTAGTACCTGGGGGAGGTAGTCAGGCCTTGTGCTTCTTTAGTACATGGGGGAGGTAGTCAGGCCGTGTGTTCCTGTAGTACCTGGGGGAGGTAGTCAGTCTTTGTGTTCCTTTAGTACCTGGGGGAGGTAGTCAGGCCTTGTGTTCCTGTAGTACCCGGGGGAGGGAGTCAGGGCTTGTGTTCCTTTAGTAGCTGGGGGAGGTAGTCAGGCCTTGTGTTCCTTTAGTACCTGGGGTAGGTAGTCAGTCCTGGTGTTCATTTAGTACCTGGGGGAGGTAGTCAGGCCTTGTGTTCCTGTAGTTCCTGGGGGAGGTAGTCAGGCCTTGTGTTCCTGTAGTACCTGGGGAGATAGTCAGGCCTTGTGTTCATTTAGCACCTCTGGGAGGCAGTCAGGCCTTGTGTTCCTTTAGTACTGGGGGAGGTAGTCAGTCCTGGTGTTCATTTAGTACCTGGGGGAGGTAGTCAGGCCTTGTGTTCCTGTAGTGCCGTGGGGAGGTAGTCAGGCCTTGTGTTCCTTTAGTACCTGGGGGAGGTAGTTAGGCCTTGTGTTCCTTTAGTACCTGGGGGAGATAGTCAGGCCATGTGTTCATTTAGTACCTGGGGGAGGTAGTCAGGCCTTGTGCTTCTTTAGTACATGGGGGAGGTAGTCAGGCCGTGTGTTCCTGTAGTACCTGGGGGAGGGAGTCAGGCCTTGTGTTCTTTTAGTACCTGGGGGAGGTAGTCAGGCCTTGTTTTCCTTTAGTACCTGGGGAGGTAGTCAGGCCTTGTGTTCCTTTAGTACCTGGGGGAGATAGTCAGGCTTTGTGTTCATTTAGTACCTGGAGGAGGTAGTCAGGCCTTGTGTTCCTTTAGTACCTTAGGGAGGTAGTCAGACCTTGTGTTCCTTTAGTACCTGGGGGAGGTAGTCAGGCCTTGTGCTTCTTTAGTACATGGGGAAGGTAGTCAGGCCGTGTGTTCCTGTAGTACCTGGGGGAGGGAGTCAGGCCTTGTGTTCTTTTAGTACCTGGGGGAGGTAGTCAGGCCTTGTTTTCCTTTAGTACCTGGGGAGGTAGTCAGGCCTTGTGTTCCTTTAGTACCTGGGGGAGGTAGTCAGGCCTTGTGTTCATTTAGTACCTGGGGAGGTAGTCAGGCCTCGTGTTCCTTTAGTACCTGGGGGAGGTAGTCAGGCCTTGTGTTCCTTTAGTACCTGGGGAGGTAGTCAGGCCTTGTGTTCCTTTAGTACCTGGGGGAGGTAGTCAGGCTTTGTGTTCCTTTAGTACCTGGGGGAGGTAGTCAGGCCTTGTGTTCCTTTAGTACCTGGGGGAGATAGTCAGGCTTTGTGTTCATTTAGTACCTGGAGGAGGTAGTCAGGCCTTGTGTTCCTTTAGTACCTTAGGGAGGTAGTCAGACCTTGTGTTCCTTTAGTACCTGGGGGAGGAATTCAGGCCTTGTGTTCCTTTAGTACCTGGGGGAGGTAGTCAGACCTTGTGTTCCTTTAGTACCTGGGGGAGGTAGTCAGGCCTTGTGTACCTTTAGTACCTGGGGGAGGTAGTCAGGCCTTGTGAACTTTAGTACCTGGGGGAGGTAGTCAGGCCTTGAGTTCCTTTAGTACCTGGGGGAGGTAGTCAGGCCTTGTGTTCCGTTAGTACCTGGGGGAGGGAGTCAGGCCTTGTGTTCTTTTAGTACCTGGGGGAGGTAGTCAGGCCTTGTGTTCCTTTAGTACCTGGGGGAGGTAGTCAGGCCTTGTGTTCATTTAGTACCTGGGGAGGTAGTCAGGCCTCGTGTTCCTTTAGTACCTGGGGAGGTAGTACGGCTTGTGTTCATTTAGTACCTGGGGGAGCTAGTCAAGCCTTGTATTCCTGTAGTGCCTGGGGGAGGTAGTCAGGCCATGTGTTCATTTAGTACCTGGGGGAGGTAGTCAGGCCTTGTGTTCCTTTAGTACCTGGGGGAGGTAGTCAGGCCTTGTGTTCCTGTAGTGCCTGGGGGAGGTAGTCAGGCCTTCTGTTCCTTTAGTACCTGGGGGAGGTAGTCAGGCCTTGTGTTCCTGCAGTGCCTGGGGGAGGTAGTCAGGCCTTGTGTTCCTGTAGTACCTGGGGAGGTAGTCAGGCCATGCGTTCATTTAGTACCTGGGGGAGGTAGTCAGGCCTTGTGTTCCTTTAGTACCTGGGGGAGGTAGTCAGGCCTTGTGTTCCTTTAGTACCTGGGGGAGGTAGTCAGGCCTTGTGAACTTTAGTACCTTGGGGAGGTAGTCAGGCCTTGAGTTCCTTTAGTACCTGGGGGAGGTAGTCAGGCCTTGTGTTCCTTTAGTACCTGGGGGAGGTAGTCAGGCCTTGTGTTCCTTTACTACCTGGGGGAGGTAGTCAGGCCTTGTGTTCCTTTAGTACCTGGGGTAGGTAGTCAGGCCTTGTGTTCCTGTAGTACCTTGGGAGGTAGTAAGGCTTGTGTTCATTTAGTACCTGGGGGAGCTAGTCAAGCCTTGTGTTCCTGTAGTGCCTGGGGGAGGTAGTCAGGCCATCTGTTCATTTAGTACCTGGGGGAGGTAGTCAGGCCTTGTGTTCCTTTAGTACCTGTGGGAGGTAGTCAGGCCTTGTGCTTCTTTAGTACATGGGCGAGGTAGTCAGGCCATGTGCTCCTGTAGTACCTGGGGGAGGGAGTCAGGCCTTGTGTTCTTTTAGTACCTGGGGGAGGTAGTCAGGCCTTGTGTTCATTTAGTACCTGGGGAGGCAGTCAGGCCTTGTGTTCCTTTAGTACTGGCGGAGGTAGTCAGGCATGGGGTTCATTTAGTACATGGGGGAGGTAGTCAGGCCTTGTGTACCTGTAGTGCCTGGGGAGGTAGTAAGGCTTGTGTTCATTTAGTACCTGGGGGAGCTAGTCAGGCCTTGTGTTCCTGTAGTGCCTGGGGGAGGTAGTCAGGCCTTGTGTTCCTTTAGTACCTGGGGAGGTTTGTCAGGCCTTGTGTTCATTTAGTACCTGGGGGAGGTAGTCAGGCCTTGTGTTCCTTTAGTACCTGGGGGAGGTAGTCAGGCCTTGTGTTCCTTTAGTACCTGGGGTAGGTAGTCAGGCCTTGTGTTCCTTTAGTACCTGGGGGAGGTAGTCAGGCCTTGTGTTCCTGTAGTGCCTGGGAGAGGTAGGCAGGCCTTGTTTTCCTGTAGTAACTGGGGAGGTAGTCAGGCCATGTGTTCATTTAGTACCTGGGGGAGGTAGTCAGGCCTTGTGCTTCTTTAGTACATGGGGGAGGTAGTCAGTCCTGGTGTTCATTTAGTACCTGGGGGAGGTAGTCAGGCCTTCTGTTCCTGTAGTGCCTGGGGGAGGTAGTCAGGCCTTGTGTTCATTTAGTACCTCGGGAGGCAATCAGGCCTTGTGTTCCTTTAGTACTGGGGGAGGTAGTCAGGCCTGGAGTTCATTTAGTACCTGGGGGAGGTAGTCAGGCCTTGTGTTCCTGTAGTGCCTGGGGGAGGTAGTCAGGCCATGTGTTCATTTAGTACCTGGGGGAGGTAGTCAGGCCTTGTGCTTCTTTAGTACATGGGGGAGGTAGTCAGGCCGTGTGTTCCTGTAGTACCTGGGGGAGGTAGTCAGGCCTTTTGTTCCTTTAGTACCTGGGGGAGGTAGTCAGGCCTTGTGTTCCTTTAGTACCTGGGGAGGTAGTCAGGCCTTGTGTTCCTTTAGTACCTGGGGGAGGTAGTCAGGCCTTGTGTTCCTGTAGTACCTGGGGGAGATAGTCAGGCCATGTGTTCATTTAGTACCTGGGGGAGGTAGTCAGGCCTTGTGCTTCTTTAGTACATGGGGGAGGTAGTCAGGCCGTGTGTTCCTGTAGTACCTGGGGGAGGGAGTCAGGCCTTGTGTTCTTTTAGTACCTGGGGGAGGTAGTCAGGCCTTGTTTTCCTTTAGTACCTGGGGAGGTAGTCAGGCCTTGTGTTCCTTTAGTACCTGGGGGAGATAGTCAGGCTTTGTGTTCATTTAGTACCTGGAGGAGGTAGTCAGGCCTTGTGTTCCTTTAGTACCTTAGGGAGGTAGTCAGACCTTGTGTTCCTTTAGTACCTGGGGGAGGTAGTCAGGCCTTGTGCTTCTTTAGTACATGGGGAAGGTAGTCAGGCCGTGTGTTCCTGTAGTACCTGGGGGAGGGAGTCAGGCCTTGTGTTCTTTTAGTACCTGGGGGAGGTAGTCAGGCCTTGTTTTCCTTTAGTACCTGGGGAGGTAGTCAGGCCTTGTGTTCCTTTAGTACCTGGGGGAGGTAGTCAGGCCTTGTGTTCATTTAGTACCTGGGGAGGTAGTCAGGCCTCGTGTTCCTTTAGTACCTGGGGGAGGTAGTCAGGCCTTGTGTTCCTTTAGTACCTGGGGAGGTAGTCAGGCCTTGTGTTCCTTTAGTACCTGGGGGAGGTAGTCAGGCTTTGTGTTCCTTTAGTACCTGGGGGAGGTAGTCAGGCCTTGTGTTCCTTTAGTACCTGGGGGAGGTAGTCAGACCTTGTGTTCCTTTAGTACCTGGGGGAGGTAGTCAGGCCTTGTGTACCTTTAGTACCTGGGGGAGGTAGTCAGGCCTTGTGAACTTTAGTACCTGGGGGAGGTAGTCAGGCCTTGAGTTCCTTTAGTACCTGGGGGAGGTAGTCAGGCCTTGTGTTCCGTTAGTACCTGGGGGAGGGAGTCAGGCCTTGTGTTCTTTTAGTACCTGGGGGAGGTAGTCAGGCCTTGTGTTCCTTTAGTACCTGGGGGAGGTAGTCAGGCCTTGTGTTCATTTAGTACCTGGGGAGGTAGTCAGGCCTCGTGTTCCTTTAGTACCTGGGGAGGTAGTACGGCTTGTGTTCATTTAGTACCTGGGGGAGCTAGTCAAGCCTTGTATTCCTGTAGTGCCTGGGGGAGGTAGTCAGGCCATGTGTTCATTTAGTACCTGGGGGAGGTAGTCAGGCCTTGTGTTCCTTTAGTACCTGGGGGAGGTAGTCAGGCCTTGTGTTCCTGTAGTGCCTGGGGGAGGTAGTCAGGCCTTCTGTTCCTTTAGTACCTGGGGGAGGTAGTCAGGCCTTGTGTTCCTGCAGTGCCTGGGGGAGGTAGTCAGGCCTTGTGTTCCTGTAGTACCTGGGGAGGTAGTCAGGCCATGCGTTCATTTAGTACCTGGGGGAGGTAGTCAGGCCTTGTGTTCCTTTAGTACCTGGGGGAGGTAGTCAGGCCTTGTGTTCCTTTAGTACCTGGGGGAGGTAGTCAGGCCTTGTGAACTTTAGTACCTTGGGGAGGTAGTCAGGCCTTGAGTTCCTTTAGTACCTGGGGGAGGTAGTCAGGCCTTGTGTTCCTTTAGTACCTGGGGGAGGTAGTCAGGCCTTGTGTTCCTTTACTACCTGGGGGAGGTAGTCAGGCCTTGTGTTCCTTTAGTACCTGGGGTAGGTAGTCAGGCCTTGTGTTCCTGTAGTACCTTGGGAGGTAGTAAGGCTTGTGTTCATTTAGTACCTGGGGGAGCTAGTCAAGCCTTGTGTTCCTGTAGTGCCTGGGGGAGGTAGTCAGGCCATCTGTTCATTTAGTACCTGGGGGAGGTAGTCAGGCCTTGTGTTCCTTTAGTACCTGGGGGAGGTAGTCAGGCCTTGTGTTCCTGTAGTGCCTGGGGGAGGTAGTCAGGCCTTGTGTTCCTTTAGTACCTGGGGGAGGTAGTCAGGCCTTGTGTTCCTTTAGTACCTGTGGGAGGTAGTCAGGCCTTGTGCTTCTTTAGTACATGGGCGAGGTAGTCAGGCCATGTGCTCCTGTAGTACCTGGGGGAGGGAGTCAGGCCTTGTGTTCTTTTAGTACCTGGGGGAGGTAGTCAGGCCTTGTGTTCATTTAGTACCTGGGGAGGCAGTCAGGCCTTGTGTTCCTTTAGTACTGGCGGAGGTAGTCAGGCATGGGGTTCATTTAGTACATGGGGGAGGTAGTCAGGCCTTGTGTACCTGTAGTGCCTGGGGAGGTAGTAAGGCTTGTGTTCATTTAGTACCTGGGGGAGCTAGTCAGGCCTTGTGTTCCTGTAGTGCCTGGGGGAGGTAGTCAGGCCTTGTGTTCCTTTAGTACCTGGGGAGGTTTGTCAGGCCTTGTGTTCATTTAGTACCTGGGGGAGGTAGTCAGGCCTTGTGTTCCTTTAGTACCTGGGGGAGGTAGTCAGGCCTTGTGTTCCTTTAGTACCTGGGGTAGGTAGTCAGGCCTTGTGTTCCTTTAGTACCTGGGGGAGGTAGTCAGGCCTTGTGTTCCTGTAGTGCCTGGGAGAGGTAGGCAGGCCTTGTTTTCCTGTAGTAACTGGGGAGGTAGTCAGGCCATGTGTTCATTTAGTACCTGGGGGAGGTAGTCAGGCCTTGTGCTTCTTTAGTACATGGGGGAGGTAGTCAGTCCTGGTGTTCATTTAGTACCTGGGGGAGGTAGTCAGGCCTTCTGTTCCTGTAGTGCCTGGGGGAGGTAGTCAGGCCTTGTGTTCATTTAGTACCTCGGGAGGCAATCAGGCCTTGTGTTCCTTTAGTACTGGGGGAGGTAGTCAGGCCTGGAGTTCATTTAGTACCTGGGGGAGGTAGTCAGGCCTTGTGTTCCTGTAGTGCCTGGGGGAGGTAGTCAGGCCATGTGTTCATTTAGTACCTGGGGGAGGTAGTCAGGCCTTGTGCTTCTTTAGTACATGGGGGAGGTAGTCAGGCCGTGTGTTCCTGTAGTACCTGGGGGAGGTAGTCAGGCCTTTTGTTCCTTTAGTACCTGGGGGAGGTAGTCAGGCCTTGTGTTCCTGTAGTACCTGGGGGAGGGAGTCAGGGCTTGTGTTCCTTTAGTAGCTGGGGGAGGTAGTCAGGCCTTGTGTTCCTTTAGTACCTGGGGTAGGTAGTCAGTCCTGGTGTTCATTTAGTACCTGGGGGAGGTAGTCAGGCCTTGTGTTCCTGTAGTGCCTGGGGGAGGTAGTCAGGCCTTGTGTTCCTGTAGTACCTGGGGAGATAGTCAGGCCTTGTGTTCATTTAGCACCTCTGGGATGCAGTCAGGCCTTGTTTTCCTTTAGTACTGGGGGAGGTAGTCAGTCCTGGTGTTCATTTAGTACCTGGGGGAGGTAGTCAGGCCTTGTGTTCCTGTAGTGCCTTGGGGAGGTAGTCAGGCCTTGTGTTCCTTTAGTACCTGGGGGAGGTAGTTAGGCCTTGTGTTCCTTTAGTACCTGGGGGAGATAGTCAGGCCATGTGTTCATTTAGTACCTGGGGGAGGTAGTCAGGCCGTGTGTTCCTGTAGTACCTTGGGGAGGGAGTCAGGCCTTGTGTTCTTTTAGTACCTGGGGGAGGTAGTCAGGCCTTGTTTTCCTTTAGTACCTGGGGAGGTAGTCAGGCCTTGTGTTCCTTTAGTACCTGGGGGAGATAGTCAGGCTTTGTGTTCATTTAGTACCTGGAGGAGGTAGTCAGGCCTTGTGTTCCTTTAGTACCTTAGGGAGGTAGTCAGACCTTGTGTTCCTTTAGTACCTGGGGGAGGTAGTCAGGCCTTGTGTACCTTTAGTACCTGGGGGAGGTAGTCAGGCCTTGTGTTCCTGTAGTGCCTGGGGGAGGTAGTCAGGCCTTGTGCTCCTTTAGTACCTGGGGGAGGTAGTCAGGCCTTGTGTTCCTGTAGTGCCTGGGGGAGGTAGTCAGGCCTTGTGTTCCTGTAGTACCTGGGGAGGTAGTCAGGCCTTGTGTTCATTTAGCACCTCGGGGAGGCAGTCAGGCCTTGTGTTCCTTTAGTACTGGGGGAGGTAGTCAGTCCTGGTGTTCA
>NC_092158.1:3286038-3366038 GCF_045791955.1 Oncorhynchus clarkii lewisi | reverse complement strand
TTTCCTTCATTCTATAACTAGAGGACTCCTGTTATGTCGTGGAGTGATAAGGATAATGTTTGGCTTCATCTTCATCATAGGACATCTACTTTAAGGACTGTCTTTCCGGTAGCGTACTTGGTGTGTGAACTGTGTTGTTCTTCAGGAACCTTGTTCCGGAGTCAGCTTTGCTGTGTGGTGAAATGAAGACATTTCTGCCAAGTTATTCTGCCGAGTAATTCTGCCAAGTTATTCTGCCGAGTAATTCTGTCAAGTTATTCTGCCAAGTTATTCTGCCAAGTAATTCTGTCAAGTTATTCTGCCAAGTTATTCTGCCAAGTAATTCTGTCAAGTTATTCTGCCAAGTTATTCTGCCAAGTAATTCTGCCAAGTTTTTCTGCCGAGTAATTCTGCCAAGTAATTCTGCCAAGTTATTCTGCCAAGTTATTCTGCCAAGTTATTCTGCCAAGTTATTCTGCCAAGTTATTCTGCCAAGTTATTCTGCCGAGTAATTCTGCCAAGTTACTTTTAAGTTTTTAAGCTACTTTTAAGAATATATTTTGATTTGTTTAACAGTTTTTTGTGGGTTACTACATTATTCCATGTGTGTTACTTCATAGTTTTGATGTCTTCACTATTATTCTGCAATTTAGAACATAGTAAAAATAAAGAAAACCCCTTGACTGGTATTGTAGTTAATATCAGAAGATCTCATTTTGCTCTGTTGTATCTTTGGCAACTATGTGTGTGTTTTCTGTACCTGTTCTCTCCTCTCCCTGTAGGCTTTACAGAAGCTCTCCACCCCTTTGGCTGCAACTCTTCTAATGTAATGGACCCTGTGTGCACAACCCCATGTTGAATTCTGTGTCTCTGGCAGCGTTTGGAACTGCCGATCTGCTGTCAAGAACACTGAGTTCATCTCAGCCTAGGCTGCCCTTCAGTCCCTTGACTGTTGGATCAACCCAGAGAACACTGAGCTCATCTCAGCCTAGGCTGTCCTTCAGTCCCTTCACTGTTGGATCAACCCAGAGAACACTGAGCTCATCTCAGCCTAGGCTGCCCTTCAGTCCCTTCACTGTTGGATCAACCTAGAGAACACTGAGCTAGGCTGCCCTTCAGTCCCTTCACTGTTTGGCCCTGACAGAGGCATGGATCACCCCAGAGAAGACTGAGCTCATCTCAGCCTAGGCTGCCCTTCAGTCCCTTGACTGTTTGGCCCTGACAGAGGCATGGATCACCCCAGAGAAGACTGAGCTCATCTCAGCCTAGGCTGCCCTTCAGTCCCTTGACTGTTTGGCCCTGACAGAGGCATGGATCACCCCAGAGAACACTGAGCTCATCTCAGCCTAGGCTGCCCTTCAGTCCCTTGACTGTTTGGCCCTGACAAGAGGCATGGATCACCCCAGAGAAGACTGAGCTCATCTCAGCCTAGGATGCCCTTCAGTCCCTTGACTGTTTGGCCCTGACAGAGGCATGGATCACCCCAGAGAAGACTGAGCTCATCTCAGCCTAGGCTGCCCTTCAGTCCCTTCACTGTTTGGCCCTGACAGAGGCATGGATTACCCAGAGAACACTGCGACTCCAGCTGCTATCTCTTCATCTGATTACAGTGAGTTCCGAAAGTATTGGTGACAATGACACACGTTCTGATGTTTTGGCTCTGTAATCCAGCACTTTGGATTGAAATGGTACAATTCTATTCTTATTTACAATAAAAAATTACTTTGAAATGACACAATACATAATTTACCATTCATTTCTATTGAGCTCGAAATAACCAAAACAAACATCAAATGAATCCCAACAAGTTTGTAGATTCACACGCCTGATGAGGTCATTGTGTGCTATGAATATGGGACCAAATACTAAACTTTACACTACTTTAATACAGTGAATTTGTCCCAAGTCCTCTGGTCCCCTAAAATATGGAGACTATGAACATAAAGTGCTGTAATTTCTAAACAGTTTACCCGATATGAATAAAAATACCCTCAAATTAAAGCTGACAGTCTGTAATTTATTAACGTCATAGTCATTGTATAATTTCAAATCCAAAATGTGTCACTGTCCCAATACTTTGGAGCTCACTGTATGTGTTCCCTCATAGTCAGAAACTTTGTTCCATTGGTTGTTCTCACAGACATGAAGGGCATTTCTGCTTGAATTAAAATGACTGGCGGTTATAGGGGCTCAGTTGTCCAAAAGAAGGTAGACAACAGTTTGGAGCAGTTCAAGCTTCAACACCAGGCTGCCAGCTACAGTCGTCACAGTGGTGGTATGGGGCTACTCATTTCTCCAAACTAGATATTTTCTCTTTTCTCCCTCTCTCACCTGTCCATCTCCTCATTTGAATTCCATTCTTTCACTGTCACTTGTCCACTCAAGCTAAACATTGTTGTCATCTATTTCCCAGAGAGAGAGAGAGAGAGAGAAAGAGAGAGAGAGAGAAAGAGAGAGAGAGACAGAGAGACAGAGAGAGAGAGAGAAAGAGAGAGAGAGAAAGAGAGAGAGAGAGAGAGAGAGAGAGAGAGGGGAGAGAGCAGAGAGTGAGAGAGAAAGAGAGAGGGGGAGAGCAGAGAGAGAGTGAGAGAGAAAGAGCAAGAGAGAGAGAGAGAGAGAGGGAGAGAGAGAGAAAGAGAGAGAGAGAGACAGAGAGAGAGAGAAAGAGAGAGAGAGAAAGAGAGAGAGAGACAGAGAGAAAGAGAGAGACAGAGAGACAGAGAGACAGAGACACAGAGAGAGAGAGAGAGAGAGAGAGAGAGAGAGAGAGAGAGAGAGAGAGAGAGAGAGAGAGAGAGAGAGAGAGAGAGAGAGAGAGAGAGACCCAAGATAAAGATAGTCTGCTCAACGTGACTGACCCAACCCTATGAATAATATACATGACAAACCATCCATAAACAACGAGGTAGACAGGAAGAGAGAGAGAGAGAATGATGACACAATGAGTAGCGTCTTTCCTCCCTGCATGGAGCCATGACCAGCTGAGTTAGTGCCTTGCCCATCCAGAGCTGCAGTTGCCACAGCAACCCTGGGATGATGTCCGACGGAGGAGGAGGGCAAAGCAGGATGGAGGATGAAGACGGATGGAGAGAGGGCGGGATGGAGGAAAGGAAGAGGAAGATGGAGGGAGGGATGGAGGGAGGGAAGAGGAGATTGGAGGGAGGGTGTGAGGCAGGGAGGAGGAAGAGGAAGAGGAGGGAGGGTGTGAGGCAGGGAAGAGGAGGGATGAGGAAGAGGAGGGAGGGAGTGAGGCAGGGAGGAGGAAGAGGAGGGGGGAATATAGAAGGTAATGCTACTCACTCTGATGATGCTGGGGCTTTCCTCTGCAGAGGTGTGCCTATCATGGCTCTCTCTCTCCGCTCTTCTCTTCTTGCTTCTCTCCACCTCCGGCTTTCTCTCTCTCTCTCTCTCTCTCTCTCTCTCTCTCTCTCTCTCTCTCTCTCTCTCTCTCTCCCTTTCTCTCTCTCTCTCTCCGCTCTTCTCTTCCTGCTTCTCTCCTCCTCTGGCTCTGTCTCTCTCTCCCCTAACTCTTCTCTTCCTGCTTCTCTCCTCCTCCGTCTCACTCTCTCTCTCTCGCTCTCACTCTCTCTCTCTCTCTCTTCTCTAACCCTTCTCTTCCTGCTTCTCTCCTCCTCCGTGTCTCTCTCTCTCTCTCTCTCTCTCTCTCTCTCTCTCTCTCTCCTCTAACTCTTCTCTTCCTGCTTCTCCGGTTCTCTCTCTCTCACCTCCCGCTCTTTTGCTCCTCCTCCTTTTCTCCCACTCCTCTATTTTGATAGGGTTTCTTCACCTCTGAAAGGACTGCTCCTCCTCCTTTGCTCCTCCTGGCAAGTCACTCTTCCAGCAGAACAGCAGTGCGTGTCAGCGGCATAACATCACGTCTTCACAGAAACACACCAAGACACAGAACAACCCCGACACACAGCGACTGCAGCATCACATCCACATCTCAGTCTCATCACATCGGTCTGCAGCATCTCCCTCCACACCACTGTGGCAGCTAGCACAGCCTGCAGCCTGCAGGAGGGAGAGAGAGAGGAGGAGAGAGGGAGGGAGGGGAGGTGGGAGAGAGGGAGAGAGAGAGAGCAAGGAAGGAGGGAGGGAGTAAAGAGAGGGAGAAAGGGAGGGGAGGAGAGAGGGAGGAGTGGGAGGAGAGAGAGAGAGGGAGGAGTGGGAGGAGAGAGAGAGAGGGAAGGGAGGTGGGAGAGAAGGAGAGAGAGAGAGCAAGGAAAGAGGGAGGGAGTAAAGAGAGGGAGAAAGGGAGGGGAGGAGAGAGGGAGGAGTGGGAGGAGAGAGAGAGAGGGAAGGGAGGTGGGAGAGAAAGAGAGAGAGAGAGCAAGGAAAGAGGGAGGGAGTAAAGAGAGGGAGAAAGGGAGGGGAGGAGAGAGGGAGGAGTGGGAGGAGAGAGAGAGAGAGGGAGGAGTGGGAGGAGAGAGAGAGAGGGAAGGGAGGTGGGAGAGAAAGAGAGAGAGAAGGCAGGAAGGGAGGGAGGGAGGCGGGAAGAGCAATCAGTTAATCCAATCCATTCCCCATGTGGAGTGGGTCGGGGATATTACAGTCTTGTATTATAGTCAAACCTGTATGTATCGTATTGTCTCATTCATTAAATTAAAGACAGTCTCGAGTACTTCTGAATACTTTTTAACCAGTAGTTCTGCAAAGGAGCCAAAAGTAGTCCCTGAAAATAGCATACTCTCTCTCTCTCCCTCGCTCTCCCTCTATATCTCTTTCTCTCTCCCCCCCCCCTCTCTCTCTCTATTCAATTCAATTCAAGGGGCTTTAAGGCCTTTTTTTTGCCTTTACCTCCCTTATCTCACCTCATTTGCTCACATCGTATATAGACTTGTTTATACTGTATTATTGACTGTATGTTTGTTTTACTCCATGTGTAACTCTGTGTCGTTGTTTGTGTCGAACTGCTTTGCTTTATCTTGGCCAGGTCGCAGTTGTAAATGAGAACTTGTTCTCAACTGGCCTACCTGGTTAAATAAAGGTGAAATATTTTTTTTTTTAAATTGGCATGGGGAACATGTGTTAACATTGCCAAAGCAAGTGAGGTAGATAATATACAAAGTGAAGTAAACAATAGAAATGAACAGTAAACATTACACATACAGAAGTTTCAAAACAATAAAGAAATTGCAAATGTCATATTATATATATATACAGTGTGGTAACAATGTACAAATGGCTAAGGAAAATAAATAAGCATAAATATGGGCTCTATTTACAATGGTGTTTGTTTTTCACTGGTTGCCCTTTTCTTGTGGCAACAGGTCACAAATCTTGCTGCTGTGATGGCACACTGTGGAATTTCACCCAGTAGATATGGGAGTTTCCCTATATAGTGCACTACTTTAGACCAGAGCCCTATGGAACCCTATTCCCTATATAGTGCACTACTTTAGACCAGAGCCCTATGGAACCCTATTCCCTATTTAGTGCACTACTTTAGACCAGAGCCCTATGGAACCCTATTCCCTATATAGTGCACTACTTTAGACCAGAGCCCTATGGAACCCTATAAAGTAGTGCTCTCTCTCTCTCTCTCATTCTCAGCTGTGTCCACTGAGTGGTCGGGCCCGCCCTGCAACCTCATTGGATAACGCTGGTGCCAGCCTCCTGTTTGCCGTCACTCAAATGTTCATTAGCTAGAACAACACATTTCTAGGGGCCCATGTGGGGGGAAATCAGGGGAAATTATGTGGCAAAGCTTCAAGAGAAAAGTCATTTTCAAACTAGGGATTTTGGTGGCTAATTGAGGTCAGACAGATCATGTTATGCACTACACATTGACACGTCTTAGTCGCCTATGTAGCGAAGCATGTCTTTAATTCAAAGGCTACACAAACAAATACAACCATGTTATTGTTTGACCTGTCAGAATAGGTCGGTCTGGGCAATCAGACTGTTTTTAATGTCCAGTCTCTAAGTCTGGTCAGTCAATGTCTAAGTCTGGTCAGTCAATGTCTAAGTCTGGTCAGTCAATGTCTAAGTCTGGTCAGTCAATGTCTAAGTCTGGTCAGTCAATGTCTAAGTCTGGTCAGTCAATGTCTAAGTCTGGTCAGTCAATGTCTAAGTCTGGTCAGTCAATGTCTAAGTCTGGTCAGTCAATGTCTAAGTCTGGTCAGTCAATGTCTAAGTCTGGTCAGTCAATGTCTAAGTCTGGTCAGTCAATGTCTGGTGAGTCTCTGTGTTGTGTTGTTTGCAGCCACTTCTGTATATATATAGATGTGAAGCCCCCTTTAAAGGATTCTGATAACAGTAGACATTCCATTGCCAGGCCCAGAGGTTCCAGGGGACAGAGCTGAGGTCACCTCTTAAGTGTTAATAATTTCAGCATACCTCACTGTCACACTATTCCCTAGACTACATAGTCCACTACTTTTGACCAGGGCCCTATATAGGGAATAGGGTTCCATAGGGCTCTGGTCTAAAGTAGTGCACTATGTAGGGAATAGGGTTCCATAGGGCTCTGGTCTAAAGTAGTGCACTATATAGGGAATAGGGTTCCATAGGGCTCTGGTCTAAAGTAGTGCACTATGTAGGGAATAGGGTTCCATAGGGCTCTGGTGTAAAGTAGTGCACTATATAGGGAATAGGGTTCCATAGGGCTCTGGTCTAAAGTAGTGCACTATATAGGGAATAGGGTTCCATAGGGCTCTGGTCTAAAGTAGTGCACTATATAGGGAATAAGGGGCCATGTGGAACATGCTACAACTGTTCTCTTATTTCCTCATATGATAGGTCATGTCTCTCTTATCTTAACAGATAGCAATGTAACACTTAGTGAGATGAGAGACATGAACGTATACACTTAGACATACTATCTATTCATCCTGTTTACAGAATATAGTATCGTGAAAATTGTAAGTATGAGAGTACAAAACTATTGAAATGACTGAAAGTATAGACCAACTAAATTGTATTTGGTCTGTCGATCATGTGAGCTGTAATATATTTAAAACTTAAACCTCCCATGTGGCTCAGCGGTCTAAGACACTGCATCACAGTGCTAGAGGCATCACTACAGACCTGGGTTTGATCCACGGCTGGGTCACAACCAGCTGTGATTGGGAGTCCCATAGGGCGGTGCACAATTGGCCCAACGTCATCCGGGTTAGGGGAGGGTTTGACCCGGGCTACTTTATTTGGCTCATTGTGCGCTAGCGCCTCCTTGTGGTGGGCCGGGTGCCTGCAGGCTGACCCCGGTAGTCAGTTGAACAGTGATTTCCTCCGACACATTGGTGACATGGTACATTGGTGGCGGGTGTTAAGAAGGTTTTGCGGGTCATGTTTCTGAGGACCCATGAATCGATTTTCGCCTCGTTGGAGCGATGAGACCAAATAGAAAAAGTAATTTTTAAAATAAATGTTTTAATAACAATAATAATAAAATAATAATATTAATAAAATGTTATAAATAATAAGTGTAACTTGTGCCTCTGCCATTTCCCAGCTGTCTAATATGTGACATGAGTAGAATGGGAGCCTGGATGGTCATAGTGGAATGGGAGGCTGGATGGTCATAGTGGAATGGGAGGCTGGATGGTCATAGTGGAATGGGAGGCTGGATGGTCATAGTGGAATGGGAGGCTGGATGGTCATTGTGGAATGGGAGGCTGGATGGTCATAGTAGAATGGGAGGCTGGATGGTCATAGTGGAATGGGAGGAATGGGAGGCTGGATGGTCATAGTGGAATGGGAGGCTGGATGGTCATAGTGGAATGGGAGGCTGGATGGTCATAGTGGAATGGGAGGCTGGATGGTCATAGTGGAATGGGAGGCTGGATGGTCATTGTGGAATGGGAGGCTGGATGGTCATAGTGGAATGGGAGGCTGGATGTTCATTGTGGAATGGGAGGCTGGATGGTCATAGTGGAATGGGAGGCTGGATGGTCATAGTGGAATGGGAGGCTGGATGGTCATTGTGGAATGGGAGGCTGGATGGTCATATTTTTCATAATTTCCTGTTTATTATTATGACTTATTGTTACAGACAAAAACATCAGTTGTTTCTATTTTTAACGGTGTTGTTACATTTCAGTCTCCTGTGATGTTTATAAAGTGTAATATTGGGATGTAAACTCAACATGTAATACATGTCAACTCTATATATCTGACATGGTAGAGGTGTCTTCTGTATTTTAAACCCATAAACATGTGTGTGAGGTGGAGACTTCTGTTACAAAGTAGATGTGTTTAAGACTACTAAGAAACACTCTGTGTGACCCTGATTTAGCCCACTGCTGGAAAATGTAATCAAACATGCAATCAGAGACTGCCTTCTGCCAGCAGACCTTAATTAAGATGGGCTGAGTGATGCATGATGCTATTAGTGATGTACATTACAGTGTCTCAGTACAGTGTCTCAGTGCAGTAACTCAGTACAATATCTGGAGTGATGGAGGTAGATATGTATAGGGGGAAGGAGACAGGGATACTGGAGTGATGGAGGTAGATATGTATAGGGGGAAGGGGACAGGGATACTGGAGTGATGGAGGTAGATATGTATAGGGGGAAGGAGACAGGGATACTGGAGTGATGGAGGTAGATATGTATAGGGGGAAGGAGACAGGGATACTGGAGTGATGGAGGTTGATATGTATAGGGGGAAGGAGACAGGGATACTGGAGTGATGGAGGTAGATATGTATAGGGGGAAGGAGACAGGGATACTGGAGTGATGGAGGTAGATATGTATAGGGGGAAGGGGACAGGGATACTGGAGTGATGGAGGTAGATATGTATAGGGGGAAGGAGACAGGGATACTGGCGTGATGGTGGTAGATATGTATAGGGGGAAGGAGACAGGGATACTGGAGTGATGGAGGTAGATATGTATAGGGGGAAGGAGACAGGGATACTGGCGTGATGGTGGTAGATATGTATAGGGGGAAGGGGACAGAGATACTGGAGTGATGGAGGTAGATATGTATAGGGGGAAGGGGACAGGGATACTGGAGTGATGGAGGTAGATATGTATAGGGGGAAGGAGACAGGGATACTGGAGTGATGGAGGTCGATATGTATAGGGGGAAGGAGACAGGGATACTGGAGTGATGGAGGTAGATATGTATAGGGGGAAGGAGACAGGGATACTGGAGTGATGGAGGTAGATATGTATAGGGGGAAGGTGACTAGGCAACAGGATGTACAGTGCATTCAGAAAGTATTTCAGACCCCTTCTCTTTTTCCACATTTTGTTACGTTACAGCCTTATTGTAAAATGGATTCAATTGAATTTGTTTCCTCATCAATCTACATTCAATACCTCATAATGACAAAGCAAAAATAGGTTTGTGGACATTTTCAGACCCTTTACTCAGTACTTTGTTGAAGCACCTTTGGCAGTGATTACAGCCTCAAGTTTTCTTAGGTATGATGCTACAAGCTTCGCACACCTGTATTTGGGGAGTTTCTCCCATTCTTCTCTACAGATCCTCTCCAGCTCTGTCAGGTTGGATGGGGAGCGTCGCTGCACAGCTATTTTCAGGTCTCTCCAGAGATGTTCGATAAGGTTCAAGTCCAGGCTCTCTGAGCCACTCAAAGACAGTCAGAGACTTGTCCCGAAGCCACTACTGTGTTGTCTTGGCTGTGTGCTTAGGGTTGTTGTCCTGTCGGAAGGTGAACCTTTGCCTTAGTCTGACGTCCTGAGCGCTCTGGAGCAGGTTTTCATCAAGGATATCTCCGTACTTTGCTCCATTCATTTTTTTCCCTCAATCATGACTAGTCTCCCAGTCCCTGCCACTGAAAAACATCCCCACAGCATGATGCTGCCACCACTATGCTTTACCGTAGGGATGGTGCCAGGTTTCCTCCAGACATGATGCTTGTAATTCAGGCCAAAGAGTTCATTCTTGGTTTCATCAGACCAGAAAATATTGGTTCTCATGGTCTGAGAGTCTTTAGGTGCCTTTTGGTACACTCCAAGTGGGCTGTCATGTGCCTTTTACTGAGGAGCGGCTTCCGTCTGGCCACTCTACCATAAAGGCCTGATTGGTGGAGTGCTGCAGAGATGGTTGTCCTTCTCTGTGTATAGGGCCCTGTCGGTGTGTATAGGGCCCTTTAGGTGTGTATAGGGCCCTGTCAGTGTCTATAGGGCCCTGTCAGTGTGTATAGGGCCCTGTCAGTGTGTATAGGGCCCTGTCAGTGTGTATAGGGCCATGTCAGTGTGTATAGGGCCCTGTCAGTGTGTAGGGCCTTGTCAGTGTGTATAGGGCCGTGTCAGTGTGTATAGGGCCCTGTCAATGTGTTTGGGCTCTGTCGGTGTGTGTCGGTGTGTGTAGGGCCCTGTGAGTGTGTGTAGGGTCCTGTCGGTGTGTATTGGGCTCTGTCAGTGTGTATTGGGCCCTGTCAGTGTGTATAGGGCCCTGTCGGTGTGTGTAGGGCCCTTTCGGTGTGTGTAGGGCCCTGTCGGTGTGTTTAGGGCCCTGTCGGTGTGTCTAGGGCCCTGTCGGTGTGTGTCGGGCCCTGTAGGTGTGTGTCGGGCCCTGTCGGTGTGTTTGGGCCCTGTCGGTGTGTGTAGGGCCCTGTCGGTGTGTGTAGGGCCCTTTCGGTGTGTGTAGGGCCCTGTTGGTGTGTATAGGGCCCTGTCAGTGTGTATAGGGCCCTGTTGGTGTGTCTAGGGTCCTGTCAGTGTGTATAGGGCCCTGTTGGTGTGTCTAGGGTCCTGTCGGTGTGTCTAGGGCCCTGTCGGTGTGTGTCGGGCCCTGTCGGTGTGTTTGGGCCCTGTCGGTGTGTGTAGGGCCCTGTCGGTGTGTGTAGGGCCCTTTCGGTGTGTGTAGGGCCCTGTTGGTGTGTATAGGGCCCTGTCAGTGTGTATAGGGCCTTGTCGGTGTGTCCTGTCAGTGTGTGTCGGGCCCTGTCGGTGTGTTTGGGCCCTGTCGGTGTGTGTAGGGCCCTGTCGGTGTGTGTAGGGCCCTTTTGGTGTGTGTAGGGCCCTGTTGGTGTGTATAGGGCCCTGTCAGTGTGTATAGGGCCTTGTCGGTGTGTCTAGGGTCCTGTCAGTGTGTATAGGGCCCTGTTGGTGTGTCTAGGGTCCTGTCGGTGTGTCTAGGGCCCTGTCGGTGTGTATAGGGCCCTGTCATTGTGTAGGGACCTGTCAGTGTGTCTAGGGTCCTGTCGGTGTGTCTAGGGCCCTGTCGGTGTGTGTCGGGCCCTGTCAGTGTGTTTGGGCCCTGTCGGTGTGTGTAGGGCCCTGTCGGTGTGTGTAGGGCCCTTTCGGTGTGTGTAGGGCCCTGTTGGTGTGTATAGGGCCCTGTCAGTGTGTATAGGGCCTTGTCGGTGTGTCCTGTCAGTGTGCGTCGGGCCCTGTCAGTGTGTTTGGGCCCTGTCGGTGTGTTTGGGCCCTGTCGGTGTGAGTAGGGCCCTTTCGGTGTGTGTAGGGCCCTGTTGGTGTGTATAGGGCCCTGTCAGTGTGTATAGGGCCTTGTCGGTGTGTCTAGGGTCCTGTCAGTGTGTATAGGGCCCTGTTGGTGTGTCTAGGGTCCTGTCGGTGTGTCTAGGGCCCTGTCGGTGTGTATAGGGCCCTGTCATTGTGTAGGGCCCTGTCAGTGTGTATAGGGCCCTGTCAGTGTGTATAGGGCCCTGTCAGTGTGTGTAGGGCCCTGCAACTGTTACTTCTCCTCTTATCCACATCTCAAATATGTAGCTCCCTCTCACATCACATCTGAACACTTTCTCTAATCTCTACTGTCACATGAGAGACTTCAGAGAGGACCTGTCCACTTGTTTTGACCAGCTAAGGAATGTTACAGATTAATACAGTCCTTCTGAGGACATAGAGCATGTCAGAGAGGGGGAGAGAGAGAGGAAAGATGACAGAACAGAGAGAGAGAGAGAGAGAGAGAGAGAGAACAGAGGAGAGAGCAGAGAGAGACAGGAGATAGCAGAGAGAGACAGGAGAGAGCAGAGAGAGTCAGGAGAGAGCAGAGAGAGAAAGAGAGAGGTCAGACAGAAGAGATGGCAAAGCGAGAGGACCGAGAGAGGGAGAGAGTAAAGAAAGACAGAGAGAAAGAGAGAGAAAGGAGAGAGAGAGATAAAGAGAGAGAGAGAGAGAGAGAGAGAGCAGAACCATAGGATAAAGAAATCTGTGAATTATCAGTGGGTAAAGCATGGTGGTCATAGTGGGTAAAGCATGGTGGTCATAGTGGGTAAAGCATGGTGGTCATAGTGGGTAAAGCATGGTGGTCATAGTGGGTAAAGCCTGGTGGTCATAGTGGGTAAAGCATGGTGGTCATAGTGGGTAAAGCATGGTGGTCATAGTGGGTAAAGCATGGTGGTCATAGTGGGTAAAGCATGGTGGTCATAGTGGGTAAAGCATGGTGGTCATAGTGGGTAAAGCATGGTGGTCATAGTGGGTAAAGCATGGTGTTCATAGTGGGTAAAGCATGGTGGTCATAGTGGGTAAAGCATGGTGGTCATAGTGGGTAAAGCCTGGTGGTCATAGTGGGTAAAGCATGGTGGTCATAGTGGGTAAAGCATGGTGGTCATAGTGGGTAAAGCATGGTGGTCATAGTGGGTAAAGCATGGTGGTCATAGTGGGTAAAGCCTGGTGGTCATAGTGGGTAAAGCATGGTGGTCATAGTGGATAAAGCATGGTGGTCATAGTGGGTAAAGCATGGTGGTCATAGTGGGTAAAGCCTGGTGGTCATAGTGGGTAAAGCATGGTGGTCATAGTGGGTAAAGCATGGTGGTCACAGTGGGTAAAGCATGGTGGTCATAGTGGGTAAAGCATGGTGGTCATAGTAGGTAAAGCATGGTGGTCATAGTGGGTAAAGCATGGTGGTCATAGTGGGTAAAGCATGGTGGTCATAGTGGGTAAAGCCTGGTGGTCAAAGTGGGTAAAGCATGGTGGTCATAGTGGGTAAAGCCTGGTGGTCATAGTGGGTAAAGCCTGGTGGTCATAGTGGGTAAAGCATGGTGGTCATAGTGGGTAAAGCATGGTGGTCATAGTGGGTAAAGCATGGTGGTCACAGTGGGTAAAGCATGGTGGTCATAGTGGGTAAAGCATGGTGGTCATAGTGGGTAAAGCATGGTGGTCATAGTGGGTAAAGCATGGTGGTCATAGTGGGTAAAGCATGGTGGTCATAGTGGGTAAAGCCTGGTGGTCAAAGTGGGTAAAGCATGGTGGTCATAGTGGGTAAAGCCTGGTGGTCATAGTGGGTAAAGCCTGGTGGTCATAGTGGGTAAAGCATGGTGGTCATAGTGGGTAAAGCATGGTGGTCATAGTGGGTAAAGCATGGTGGTCATAGTGGGTAAAGCCTGGTGGTCATAGTGGGTAAAGCCTGGTGGTCACAGTGGGTAAAGCATGGTGGTCATAGTGGGTAAAGCCTGGTGGTCATAGTGGGTAAAGCCTGGTGGTCATAGTGGTTAGTGGTCAGCTGTATTAGACTAGTAGACCGTTAAACTACTAGATAAACTAGTAAACTATAAACTACTTCCATGTCACTGCTGGTAAGACCCCAGATCAGATCAGACTAGCCTAAACTAGTAGGTAGTAGGTTAGTTAGCTTGTTATCAGAGGGAGGTAGACTAGTAGATAGTTGATTAAATAGCTAGTTATCAGGGGGCAATAGACTAGTAGATAGTAGGTTAGTTAGCTAGTTATCAGGGCCAGTAAACCAGTAGGTAGTAGGTTAGTTAGCTAGTTATCAGGGCCAGTAAACCAGTAGGTAGTAGGATAGTTACTGTACTGTAGGACTACTCCACCTGTCTGACCTCTCTGTGGGACTAATCCACCTGTCTGACCTCTCTGTGATACTGTGGGACTACTCCACCTGTCTGACCTCTCTGTGGGACTACTCCACCTGTCTGACCTCTCTGTGGGACTACTCCACCTGTCTGACCTCTCTGTGATACTGTGGGACTACTCCACCTGTCTGACCTCTCTGTGGGACTACTCCACCTGTCTGACCTCTCTGTGGGACTACTCCACCTGTCTGACCTCTCTGTGATACTGTGGGACTACTCCACCTGTCTGACCTCTCTGTGGGACTAATCCACCTGTCTGACCTCTCTGTGATACTGTGGGACTACTCCACCTGTCTGACCTCTCTGTGGGACTACTCCATCTGTCTGACCTCTCTGTGGGACTAATCCACCTGTCTGACCTCTCTGTGATACTGTGGGACTACTACACCTGTCTGACCTCTCTGTGGGACTACTCCACCTGTCTGACCTCTCTGTGGGACTACTCCACCTGTCTGACCTCTCTGTGATACTGTGGGACTACTCCACCTGTCTGACCTCTCTGTGGGACTACTCCACCTGTCTGACCTCTCTGTGGGACTACTCCACCTGTCTGACCTCTCTGTGGGACTACTCCACCTGTCTGACATCTTTGTGATACTGTGGGACTACTCCACCTGTCTGACCTCTCTGTGGGACTACTCCACCTGTCTGACCTCTTTGTGATACTGTGGGACTACTACACCTGTCTGAACTATCTGTGGGACTACTACACCTGTCTGAACTCTCTGTGGGACTACTCCACCTGTCTGACCTCTCTGTGGGACTACTCCACCTGTCTGACCTCTCTGTGATACTGTGGGACTACTACACCTGTCTGAACTATCTGTGGGACTACTACACCTGTCTGAACTCTCTGTGGGACTACTCCACCTATCTGACCTCTCTGTGGGACTACTCCACCTGTCTGACCTCTCTGTGGGACTACTCCACCTGTCTGACCTCTCTGTGGGACTACTCCACCTGTCTGACCTCTCTGTGATACTGTGGGACTACTACACCTGTCTGAACTATCTGTGGGACTACTACACCTGTCTGAACTCTCTGTGGGACTACTCCACCTGTCTGACCTCTCTGTGATACTGTGGGACTACTTATGTTACTTTACTGAGTAAATTCAGTAAGCATTCAATGTCCTGTGTTTGTGTTAACCATGACGACCAGTACTATAAATAAAGAGATGGACAGGAAGATAATCAGCGTGCTGTGGATCCTTTCCCCTTAATAAAAATAAAAAAATCTTAGCCAGGTCCATCTTTTCAAAGAAACACCATTTATTTCCATCTGTAGTTGATTTGGTTTTGTTTATTAAAAGATCATCCAGAACGTGCGGTAAACATCGCTACACTCAGGCAGAAAATGTCATGTTCTTTTCCCAGCCATCTTTTCAATGAAAACACAATTTCATTATATCTCTATTTGAGCAAAATATGTAGTTTCGCAGTGATCACAAGAAGATCCTAATAATGCAGGTAAAGAGCCCATACAGTCAGGCAGACAAATCTTTTTGTTCCATCATGTTTCCCTGGCGGATATTGCTGTCTCCAATATAATTGCATAATTTACACCGACCCATCTACAGACTTTTGACAAGTAATGTCCCATGGTACGGAAGTCAAGAAAGGGCACATTTCATGTAGCTAGGCATATGTCGCCTTTCACTACTTTACAAGGGCGGCAGCATAGTCTAGTGGTTAGAGTGTAGAGGCGGCAGCGTAGCCTAGTGGTTAGAGCGTTGGACAAGTAACCGAAAGGTTGCATGATTGAATCACTGAGCTGACAAGGTACAAATCTGTCATTCTGCCCCTGAACAAGGCAGTTAACCCACTGTTCCTAGGCCATCAGTTTGAAAAGAAGAATTTGTTCTTAAACTGACTTGCCTAGTTAAATAAACAGAAGAAGCATTGAACGTTTATTTTATTTTTTTATCATTTTTGGGGGGCAGCAATCCCTTCTGGAACTTGAACTTGCATGTGCCTTAATAACAAACCCGTATTCCATCTGTAAATAAGACTACAATTGTTAAATGACGAGCCTAGTTGGTTTAGCCACGGAAAAATACAGGAACCTTCCCACTAGCCATGATTGGCTGAGATAATGGATGGGCAGAGCATGCCAAGAGATGAGTTCGGAATAGTCTACCATCTAGAATGCTTCTGACTATAACATCTGTCTATAGCTGCTCAATATGTGTGGATAATCCTGTCTACGGCAGCTTTTCTTTTAAAGCTATCATGAAAAAACAGAAGAAAATAAAAAAGTGTTACTACTGCTCTCAACAGTGCTGCCCTTAAAATGATCAGGCGCTATCGACGAAGATCAGAAAAGTTGTGATGGACAACTTTCTGGAGGATGACCGTGCCTGACTCAGGATCATGTGTGCTCAAAGTAAACTGTCTGCTATTCAGGCCCAGAAGCTAGGATATGCATATTTGGATAGAAAACACTCTAAAGTTTCTAAAACTGTTAAAATTATGTCTGTGAGTATAACATAACTTTATTTGGCAGGCAAAACCCAGAGGACAAACCATCCAGGAGTTTTTTTGTTGTTGATTCACTGTGTTTTCAATTCATTTTCTATGGTAAACTAGATTTATGAGGAAACTAGTTGCAGTTCCTATGGCTTCCACTAGATGTCAACAGTCTTTAGAAATTTGTTGATGTTTTTCTTTTGAGTAATGAAGAAGTAGCCCTTTCCTTTCTGGGAGTCGAGCCAAGTGGAATCTTTGGTTTGGGGCGTGCGACCTGTAGCTCGCTCCACTTTGATTTCATCCGCTATTGAACACAGTATATTCCATCTTAAGTTTTATTGATTATTTATGTTTTAGGATACCTGAGGATGGATTAGGAAAGTTGTTTAAAATGTTTGGTCAAAGTCTACAGGTAACTTATTAGATCATTTGTAGTCATGTTGGGCGAGTTGGAACCCGTGTTTTTCTGAATCAAACGCACCAAATAAATGGACATTTTGGGGATAGAAAAATAAGTTTATCGAACAAAAGGACCATTTGTGATGTTTCTGGAACATATTGGAGTGCCAACAGAAGAATACCTTCAAAGGTAAGGCATGAATTATATCGTTATTTCTGACTTTCTTGTCGCCACCTGCCTGGTTGAAAATTATTGTAATGCATTTTAATCGCATGGTTTGCTTTCGCCGTAAAGCCTTTTTGAAATCTGACACCGCGACTGGATTAAAGTTTATTTTGACATATTGCATGTGTATTTTCAAGAATGTTAAATATTTACAATTCTGTAGTTTGAATTTGGCACCCTGCACTTTCACTGGATGTTGGTCAGCTGGGACGTTACCGTCCCACCTAGCCTAGAGAGGTTAATTGAAACAGGCACTGCAGAGTCTTCTGATGACAGTGATGGGGAAGAAAAATAAACAGTGTTGTTGTCACAGAAGAAGTTGACCGAGTTTTGAAGTCAGTGGAATTCCCGGTGGAAGCAGAGAGATTATTGCCAAATGCGGAGAGTCGAAAAGAGAACACAGACGGCTGTTGTATAAAACCACTCTTTCCGGATTACATCTTCAAACTAAGGGTAATCATGGCATCCATGACAGAGAGGGAGAAGCTTTCATCCATGTAAGAGGTTAAGAGTCGAGGTACATTTTCAGATTTTAGTTGCAAGTTAAAGCGTACTGCTAGCTAGCTAGCTAACATTAGCTGGCTGGCTCGCTAGCTAACTTTACGTGTATGATCTGTGTAATAATATTATTTGTATCTCAGAAAGTAATTTGCGTTGCTAGCTTTAGCCTAAAGTTAGCCAGCTAGGTTACATTGAACTTGGTGGTTAGCTTTAGCTATCCGCATATTCATGCATGGTACTTCCTGCCATTCAAGACCACTACAACAGGCGGTGTCAGTTGAAGGCCTCAAAAATTGTCAAAGACTCCAGCCACCCAAGTCATAGACTGTTCTCTCTGCTACCGCACAGCAAGCGGTACCGGAGCACCAAGTCTAGGTCCAAAAGGCTCCTTAACAGCTTCTACCCCCAAACCATAAGACTCCTGAACTGCTAATCAAATGGCCATAAGGCAAAGAGGAGCTCTCCAGGAGGCACCAAAACATTCAAGGGTCATTTGCTCAAAAATGGGTTACTAGTTTGTCAACTTACAAAGCAGATTACTTTCCAATTGTTCCTCAACTCTAGTGTATGATATAGCATTTTCTAGCTGAGTCTCTACTTTTATCCAATGTAATAAACACAATTTCAAATGGTGATACATAGGACCGAAATCATTGTGGTGGGTTATATATGAATAAAATAAAACGATTCCCTCTTTATATCGAGATTACAACTTTTTGTCTCAAGATCACTACATAATAAAATCTATTTTGTTGAGATCACAAGATAATCGGGGCCTCACGGGTGGCGCAGTGGTTAAGGGTGCTGTACTGCAGCGCCAGCTGTGCCATCAGAGTCCCTGGGTTCGCGCCCAGGCTCTGTCGTAACTGGCCGCGACCGGGAGGTCCATGGGGCGCTGCACAATTAGCCTAGCGTTGTCCGGGTTAGGGAGGGCTTGGTCGGTAGGGGTGTCCTTGTCTCATCGCGCACCAGCGACTCCTGTGGCGGGCCGGTCGCAGTGTGCGCTAACCAAGGTGGCCACAGTGTTTCCTCCGACACATTGGTGCAGCTGGCTTCCGGGTTGGATGCGCGCTGTGTTAAGAAGCAGTGCGGCTTGGTTGGGTTGTGTATCGGAGGACACGTCTCTCCCGAGCCCGTACGGGAGTTGTAGCGATGAGACAAGATAGTAGCTACTACAACAATTAGATACCACGAAATTGGGGAGAAAAAGGGGTAAAAATTCAAAAAAAAAGAGATCACAAGATAATCAAAAGTACCACGCATCATCCATTAATTTGTTGAGGTGCAAGATAACCATCTCAACACATTTCAGCATGTACAACTGACTAGGTTTTCCCTTTCCATTCCCCTTTCCCTTTCCCTAGCTAGGTGGTCGTGTTGGCTAGCTAGTTAGGTGGTCGTGTTGGCTAGTTAGCTAGGTGGTCGTGTTGGCTAGCTAGTTAGCAGGCTAACTTGTTGTCTGTGCTGCTTGTTAGTGGGTAATATTTACATTTTTGGCTCCATTACTGGCAGAGTGATCAGATTCAGGACGCTGCCTTGTAGACTGTTTCATAGGTAAGGTTCCTTGCAGGTAGACTGATCAGATTCAGGATGCTGCCTTGTAGGCTGTTTCATAGGTAAGTTTCCTTGCAGGTAGACTGATCAGATTCAGGATGCTGCCTTGTAGGCTGTTTCATAGGTAAGGTTCCTTGCAGGTAGACTGATCAGATTCGGGATGCTGCCTTGTAGGCTGTTTCATAGGTAAGGTTCCTTGCAGGTAGACTGATCAGATTCGGGATGCTGCCTTGTAGGCTGTTTCATAGGTAAGGTTCCTGAGGTGGAGTGCATACCATCCACCATTTCCAAGTATATTTCTCGCTGGCGTTCAGTCCTTGGACAATAAAGTACAGTTGAAGTCGGAAGTTTACATACCCTTAGGTTGGAGTCATTAAAACTTGTTTTTCAACCCCCCCACACATTTCTTGTTAACAAACTATAGTTTTGGCAAGTCGGTTAGGACATCTACTTTATGTATGACACAAGTAATAATTCCAACAATTGTTTACAGACAGATTATTTCACTTATAATTCACTGTATCACAATTCCAGTGGGTCAGAAGTTTACATACACTTAGTTGACTGTGTTTTTAAACTGGAAAATTCCAGAAAATGATGTCAATTGGAGGTGTACCTGTGGATGTATTTCAAGGCCCACCTTCAATCTAAGTGCCTCTTCGCTTGACATCATGGGAAAATCAAAAGAAATCATCCTAGACCTCAGAAAAAAAATTGTAGACCTCCACAAGTCTGGTTCATCCTTGGGAGCAATTTCCAAACGCCTGAAGGTACCACGTTCATCTGTACAAAAAATAGTATGCAAGTATAAACACCATGGGACCACGCAGCCATCATACTGCTCAGGAAGGAGACGCGTTCTGTCTCCTAGAGATGAACGTACTTGGTCTGATGAAATAAAAATAGAACTGTTTGGCCATAATGACCATTGTTATGTTTGGAGGAAAAAGGGGGAGGCTTGCAAGCTGAATAACACCATCCCAACAGTGAAGCACGGAGATGGCAGCATCATGTTGTGGGGGTGGCAGCATCATGTTGTGGGGGTGGCAGCATCATGTTGTGGCGGTGGCAGCATCATATTGTGGGGGTGCTTTGCTGCAGGAGGGACTGGTGCACTTCCCAAAATAGATGGCATCATGAGGGAGGAAAATGCAACATCTCAAGACATCAGTCAGGAAGTTAAAACTTGGTCGCAAATGGGTCTTCCAAATGGACAATGACCCAAGCATACTTCCAAAGTTGTGGCAAAATGGCTTAAGGACAAAAAAGTCAAGGTATTGGAGTGGCCATCACAAAGCCCTGACCTCAATCCTATAGAAAATGTGTGGGCAGAAAGGAAAAAGTGTGTGTGAGCAAGGAGGCCTACAAACCTGACTCAGTTACACCAGCTCTGTCAGGAAGAATGGGACAGAATTTACCCAACTTATTGTGGGAAGCTTTTGGAAGGCTACCTGAAACATTTGACCCAAGTTTAACCATTTAAAGGCAATGCTAACAAATACTAATTGAGTGTATGTAAACTTCTCACCCACTGGGAATGTGATGAAAGAAGTAAAAGCTTAAACAAATCATTCCCTCTACTATTATTCTGACATTTCACATTCTTAAAATAAAGTAGTGATCCTAACTGACCTAAGAAAATGTCAGGAATTGTGAAAAACTGAGTTTAAATGTATTTGGCTAAGGTGTATGTAAACTTCCGACTTTGACTGTAGATGCGCTAAGGGCGAGGATCTCCTTCCAGAGAAACATCAGGGACTGTAGCATAGTCTGTTTTACAGAATCATAGCTCTCTCTGGATATATTGTCCCCATACATTCAGCCAGTGGGGTTCTCCGTCTATCGCCCGGACAGGAAATGTGCTGACGACACAACAGCTTGCAGATGACACAACAGCAGTAGGCTTGATTACCAACAATGACGAGACAGCCTACAGGGATGAGGTGATTGGTGCCAGGAAAATAACCTCTCCCTCAAAGTCAACAAAACAAAGGATCTGATTGTGGACTACAGGAGACATCAGAGAGAGGATGCACCGATCCACATCGACGCTACCCCACACACCCCAGCCACGAGCTGTTCTCTCTATAGGCTTGGGTGGTATACTGTATTTGGAAATAGCCACTGGATGGTTTTTCAATACCGTCAATATCGTTGAAAATATTTATTTGAAGTTTTTTAGTACATTTGTATATTTGTAGCTACATTTAAGTTAAACGGTCAACTTGTGTAGTAAGTTAGGAGACAGATCACTTTCTCCTTTTCACCTATCACATTATTTAACATTATTAAGCTTACCGTAGTTCCCCAGAACAGCCATGCACGTGTTTGTTTGTAAATAGCACGGGAGAAAACGGGAGCAGGTGAGTCCAGCTGTGTGTTGACAAGGGTCGCGGGAGCAGGTGAGTCCAGCTGTGTGTTGACAAGGGTCACGGGAGCAGGTGAGTCCAGCTGTGTATTGACAAGGGTCGCGGGAGCAGGTGAGTCCAGCTGTGTATTGACAAGGGTTGCGGGAGCAGGTGAGTCCAGCTGTGTGTTGACAAGGGTCGCGGGAGCAGGTGAGTCCAGCTGTGTGTTGACAAGGGTCGCGTTTTATCTTGAAAGTCAAGTGTTTTTTTTTTCTTCACTAGAGTGATCAGGGACGTGCATGTATACTTTTCCTTTACAGAAAATACATTAGTGCAACACATTCGACGGGAAATAGCTTCGTTTTCATCAAATGACAATTGAATTGCAAAGCTTTTTGGCCACACAAGTAAATGAGCTTACAATGAAAAAGCAAGGTATTTTTTTGCAAAAACGATGCATGGCCAACATATTTCTAATGTTTATTATAGCTAGAATGTAGTTAATAAATATCAGTGGCGCAGCAGTTCGTCAGACGACACTAAATGAACAAATCCTGACGACATTGTAGACCTAACTACGGTGTCCTGTAGAGGTCAGTGTTTGAATGAATCTTGGAATCGAAAAAAGCACCAGAAATCAGCGGGATTTCGCAAGTGATCAAACAAAGCTTCAGATGTCATTGATCACGTGATAATGTCACTTTGAAACGCGCATCGGTAGGCACATTGGTTCGGATCAGTAGCACTTTGAAAACCGCATCGCAAGAATGGAAAGAGATTAAATATGTTTGGCGCCAAAACCAGATTTGTATCTGCGTTCACGACCACCGACTCTCATACATTTATTTTTCCTTTCATGGTGATCAACAATCGATATATAGGTGATCAACAATCAATATACTGTAGGTGATCAACAGTCAATATATACTGTAGGTGATCAACAATCAATATATACTGTGGGTGATCAACAATCAATATATAGGTGATCAACAATCAATATATAGGTGATCACAATCAATATATATAGGTGATCAACAATCTATATATAGGTGATCAACAATCAATATATATAGGTGATCAACAATCAATAGATAGGTGATCAACAATCAATAAATAGGTGATCAACAATCAATATATATTGATAGGTGATTTATGTAATAACAAAACATATTGAAAAATATTTTATTGAAATCAGTGACATGTTTTAATTGTTTAGTTTATTAGGGACTGTAGAGTGGACTATGTCTACCACCATCCCATGCTGTAAAGGGGCATGTTACATAGTATTTTGTTCATGGTCTTGTTGATATGGTCCCAGCATGTCAGATCTGTTTGATATGGTCCCAGCATGTCAGATCTGTTTGATATGGTCCCAGCATGTCAGATCTGTTTGATATGGTCCCAGCATGTCAGATCTGTTTGATATGTTCCCAGCATGTCAGATCTGTTTGATATGGTCCCAGCATGTCAGATCTGTTTGGTATGGTCCCAGCATGTCAGATCTGTTTGATATGGTCCCAGCATGTCAGACCTGTTTGATATGGTCCCAGCATGTCAGATCTGTTTGATATGGTCCCAGCATGTCAGATCTGTTTGATATGGTCCCAGCATGTCAGATCTGTTTGATATGGTCCCAGTATGTCAGATCTGTTTGATATGGTCCCAGCATGTCAGATCTGTTTGATATGGTCCCAGCATGTCAGATCTGTTTGATATGGTCCCAGCATGTCAGATCTGTTTGATATGGTCCCAGCATGTCAGATCTGTTTGATATGGTCCCAGCATGTCAGATTGAAGTCTGTTTGATATGGTCCCAGCATGTCAGATCTGTTTGATATGGTCCCAGCATGTCAGATCTGTTTGATATGGTCCCAGCATGTCAGATCTGTTTGATATGGTCCCAGCATGTCAGATCTGTTTGATATGGTCCCAGCATGTCAGATCTGTTTGATATGGTCCCAGCATGTCAGATCTGTTTGATATGGTCCCAGCATGTCAGATCTGTTTAAAATGGTCCCAGCATGTCAGATCTGTTTGATATGGTCCCAGCATGTCAGATCTGTTTGATATGGTCCCAGCATGTCAGATCTGTTTGATATGGTCCCAGCATGTCAGATCTGTTTGATATGGTCCCAGCATGTCAGATTGAAGTCTGTTTGATATGGTCCCAGATGTTGTGCATGTCAGCAGTAAAGTTGTCAAGATGAAGACACATTTCAGTAAACATCTAAGTGTGATGATGATGCATTTTGCATATAATGTTTGCATCATCAACTTTTTGCTTTGTACTGAAAGTACTCCATCTTGAAATATCGTTGTAACTTCTTGGCTCTAAGCAACACAGTTATTTTGCCTGAATAAACAGACAATGCCAGGCAGAGAGATCTGATTGATACTCTGAGACTATTTAATTGTGAATAGAAACACATCTCTAAAATGTTGAAGTGGATTAATTGGTGGTAGTTTAAATCCAGAAATTCCACAGGGGTTTCCTTATAAATCTGAGCGTTTCTGAAAGCTGTCAGTCTTGGGTTTGTTGCTTTCCTAATTAAGGGAACAGAGTGAGGTGTCTCTGAGGGAGATGGTGGTCAGAGCAGAGGCTTGGAGTGTCTCTGAGGGAGGTGGTGGTCAGAGCAGATCCTTGGAGTGTCTCTAAGGGAGGTGTTGGTCAGAGGAGATCCTTGGAGTGTCTCTGAGGGAGGTGGTGGTCAGAGCAGATCCTTGGAGTGCCTCTGAGGGAGGTGTTGGTCAGAGCAGATCATTGGAGTGTCTCTGAGGGAGGTGGTGGTCAGAGCAGATCCTTGGAGTGTCTCTCAGGGAGGTGTTGGTCAGAGCAGATCCTTGTAGTGTCGCTGAGGGAGGTGGTGGTCAGAGCAGATCCTTGGAGTGTCGCTGAGGGAGATGGTGGTCAGAGCAGATCCTTGTAGTGTCGCTGAGGGTGATGGTGGTCAGAGCAGATCCTTGGAGAGTCGCTGAGGGAGGTGGTGGTCAGACAGATCCTTGGAGTGTCTCTGAGGGAGGTGGTGGTCAGAGCAGATCCTTGGAGTGTCTCTGAGGGAGGTGGTGGTCAGAGCAGATCCTTGGAGAGTCGCTGAGGGAGGTGGTGGTCAGAGCAGATCCTTGGAGTGCCTCTGAGGGAGGTGGTGGTCAGAGGAGATCCTTGGAGTGTCTCTGAGGGAGGTGTTGGTCAGAGGAGATCCTTGGAGTGTCTCTGAGGGAGGTGGTGGTCAGAGCAGATCCTTGGAGTGTCTCTGAGGGAGGTGTTGGTCAGAGCAGATCCGTGGAGTGCCTCTGAGGGAGGTGGTGGACAGAGCAGATCCTTGGAGTGTCTCTGAGGGAGGTGGTGGTCAGAGCAGATCCTTGGAGTGTCTCTGAGGGAGGTGGTGGTCAGAGCAGATCCTTGGAGTGTCTCTGAGGGAGGTGGTGGTCAGAGCAGATCCTTGGAGAGTCGCTGAGGGAGGTGGTGGTCAGAGCAGATCCTTGGAGTGTCGCTGAGGGAGATGGTGGTCAGAGCAGATCCTTGTAGTGTCGTTGAGGGTGATGGTGGTCAGAGCAGATCCTTGGAGAGTCGCTGAGGGAGGTGGTGGTCAGACAGATCCTTGGAGTGTCTCTGAGGGAGGTGGTGGTCAGAGCAGATCCTTGGAGTGTCTCTGAGGGAGGTGGTGGTCAGAGCAGATCCTTGGAGAGTCGCTGAGGGAGGTGGTGGTCAGAGCAGATCCTTGGAGGGTGGTGGTCAGAGGAGATCCTTGGAGTGTCTATGAGGGAGGTGTTGGTCAGAGGAGATCCTTGGAGTGTCTCTGAGGGAGGTGGTGGTCAGAGCAGATCCTTGGAGTGTCTCTGAGGGAGGTGTTGGTCAGAGCAGATCCGTGGAGTGCCTCTGAGGGAGGTGTTGGTCAGAGCAGATCCTTGGAGTGTCTCTGAGGTAGGTGGTGGTCAGAGCAGATCCTTGGAGTGTCTCTGAGGGAGGTGGTGGTCAAAGCAGATCCTTGGAGTGTCTCTGAGGGAGGTGTCCTAAATGGCACCCTATTCCCTACATTGTGCCCTACTTTTGACCAAAGCATTACAGGTCCTGGTCAACAGTAGTGCACTATATAGATGATAGGATGCCATTTGGGAAGCAAAATATGCTGTTAAATATTCCAGACACTTAAAAACATTTGAACCCAGAAGGATTACCAAATCAAATCAAATCAAATTTTATTTGTCACATACACATGGTTAGCAGATGTTAATGCGAGTGTAGCGAAATGCCCCTAGGGATAATACTAGGGTGGCCATAAGGGGCATTTACTGAGACAATATCCTCCATAAATGTATTTACAGTAAACAAACAGCAGATGGCAGTATATCCCAACCTGGTGATACCCAGACAGAGGAGCACAGCTAGCAGCAAGAGAAGGAAGGGCAAAGGGAACACAATGTAGTTGATGTGATACAATCATTAAAAAAAGAGGGTCAGTTTCCTGGACACATTTCAGGCCACTTTCCAAGACTGAAAAGCATTCTCAGTGGAGATTCTGTATTGAAATGTCTTTTAAGTCCTGAACCAGGCCTATTTTGTGTCTGGGAAACCGGCCCATAGTGTATGTGTGAAATATCTACACACCACCAGATAGATTTAAAACATCTATAGGATTAGACATGAGATATGAGAAATCTATAGGATAAGACATGAGATCAATAGTGGATTCCAAGGCAGACTATCTAGGCCTACATTATTCATATGGATTCATAGATTGATGCAAAAAATACATTTCAGCCATTTACTCACTATGCACATTTGTGAATCACCAACAACAGAAAGAAAACAGGCTACAGGCAGTTCTTCAGTCATCTGAAAGGAACGTGTCATACTTTGTAGAGTTACAATTAAATGAGTGTGGTGGACCAAAGCCCATGAATGTACTGTAGAGATCAAAGGGTTAATTGGTATAGCCACAAAAAACGTGTGCCACTTCCTCCTCAGGGGACGAGGATTGCATCATGGAGTGCTTTGTTAAAACCTCTTAAGTCTACCCCCTCCTTTTTCGAACATTCTGTTAAAAATTGCGCAACTTTTCAGCGTCCTGCTACTCATGCCAGGAATATAGTATATGCATATGATTAGTATGTGTGGATAGAAAACACTCTGAAGTTTCTAAAACTGGTTAAATCACGGCTGTGACTATAACAGATTGTGTGTTTCATCAAAAAGCGCAAGAAAAACTGCTCTCTGAAAGCTAAAAATAATTTCCATGCGTCACTTTCATGAGATGTTAAAAGGGCACAAAATTAATTATGGACCTGCATGCAATTCCTCCAGATTCCACACGATGACGCCATTGTCGTCATTTTCCAGGGACTTTTTTGTTGGTAAATCCAACTAACTGGATTCAATTTCTTCCGGTCTCCGCCAGGATGTTGTGAGGTGCACATTTTCAGCCATTGATTTGAAGACGAGGAGCTATTGAATATACATCGCCCTGTAATCATTTTGATAGATTATAAACGTTTACTAATACCTAAAGTTGGATTACAAAAGTATTTCGAAGTGTTTTGTGAAAGTTTATCGTCTACTTTTTTAATTTTAAAAAATGATGCTGCGTTTTAAAACGATGTTTTTGTCTGAATTACACAGCTTCCATAGAAAGCTATTTTGGGTATATATGGACCGATTTAAACGAAAAAAAGACCCAATAGTGATGTTTATGGGGCATATAGGAGTGCCAAGAAAGAAGCTCGTCAAAGGTAATGAATGTTTTATATTTTATTTCTGCGTTTTGTGTAGTGCCGGCTACGCTAAATCTTTGTTTACGTCGCATTCAGGCATTTTGGGGTGTTGCATGCTATCAGATAATAGCTTCTCATGCTTTCGCCGAAAAGCATTTTAAAAATCTGACTTGTTGTCAGATTCACAACGAGTGTAGCTTTAATTCAATACCCTGCATGTGCATTTTGATGAACGTTTGAGTTTTAACGAGTACATTTAGCATTTAGCGTAGCGCATTTGCAATTCCAGGTGTCTACTTGAGACATCTGCGTCTCAAGTAGGAGCAAGAAGTAAACCCCAGTCCTCCAAAGCCCATGACCAGCGAAGATGAGGAACCTGCCCCCAAAGACCAGCCCTCCAAAGCCCATGACCAGCGAAGATGAGGAACCTGCCCCCAAAGACCAGTCCTCCAAAGCCCATGACAAGCGAAGATGAGGAACCTGCCCCCAAAGACCAGTCATCCAAAACCCATGACCAGCGAAGATGAGGAACCTGCCTCGTAAGACCAGTCCTCCAAAGCCCATGACCAGCGAAGATGAGGAACCTGCCTGGAAAGACCAGCCCTCCAAAGCCCATGACCAGCGAAGATGAGGAACCTGCCTGGAAAGACCAGCCCTCCAAAGCCCATGACCAGCGAAGATGAGGAACCTGCCCCCAAAGACCAGTCCTCCAAAGCCCATGACCAGCGAAGATGAGGAACCTGCATGGAAAGACCAGCCCTCCAACGCCCATGACCAGCGAAGATGAGGAACCTGCCCCCAAAGACCAGTCCTCCAAAACCCATGACCAGTGAAGATGAGGAACCTGCCCCCAAAGACCAGTCCTCTAAAGCCCATGACCAGCGAAGATGAGGGACCTGCCTGGAAACACCAGTCATCCAAAGCCCATGACCAGCGAAGATGAGGAACCTGCCTGGAAACACCAGTCCTCCAAAGCCCATGACCAGCGAAGATGAGGAACCTGCCCCCAAAGACCAGTCCTCCAAAGCCCATGACCAGCGAAGATGAGGAACCTGCCCCCAAAGACCAGTCCTCCAAAGCCCATGACCAACGAAGATGAGGAACCTGCCTCGTAAGACCAGTCCTCCAAAGCCCATGACCAGCGAAGACGAGGAACCTGCCCCCAAAGACCAGTCCTCCAAAGCCCATGACCAGCGAAGATGAGGAACCTGTCCCCAAAGACCAGCCCTCCAAAGCCCATGACCAGCGAAGATGAGGGACCTGCCCCCAAAGACCAGTCCTCCAAAACCCATGACCAGCGAAGATGAGGGACCTGCCCCCAAAGACCAGTCCTCCAAAACCCATGACCAGCGAAGACGAGGAACCTGCCTGGAAAGACCAGTCCTCCAAAGCCCATGACCAGCGAAGATGAGGAACCTGCCCCCAAAGACCAGTCCTCCAAAACCCATGACCAGCGAAGATGAGGAACCTGCCCCCAAAGACCAGTCCTCCAAAGCCCATGACCAGCGAAGATGAGGAACCTGCCCCCAAAGACCAGTCCTCCAAAGCCCACGATGAGCGAAGATGAGGAACCTGCCTCGTAAGACCAGTCCTCCAAAGCCCACAATGAGCGAAGATGAGGAACCTGCCTCGTAAGACCAGTCCTCTAAAGCCCATGACCAGCGAAGATGAGGAACCTGCCCCCAAAGACCAGTCCTCCAAAGCCCATGACCAGCGAAGATGAGGAACCTGCCCCCAAAGACCAGTCCTCCAAAACCCATGACCAGCGAAGATGAGGAACCTGCCCCCAAAGACCAGTCCTCCAAAACCCATGACCAGCGAAGATGAGGAACCTGCATGGAAAGACCAGCCCTCCAAAGCCCATGACCAGCGAAGATGAGGAACCTGCCCCCAAAGACCAGTCCTCCAAAACCCATGACCAGCGAAGATGAGGAACCTGCCCCCAAAGACCAGTCCTCCAAAACCCATGACCAGCGAAGATGAGGAACCTGCATGGAAAGACCAGCCCTCCAAAGCCCATGACCAGCGAAGATGAGGAACCTGCCCCCAAAGACCAGTCCTCCAAAACCCATGACCAGCGAAGATGAGGAACCTGCCCCCAAAGACCAGTCCTCCAAAACCCATGACCAGCGAAGATGAGGAACCTGCCCCCAAAGACCAGTCTTCTAAAGCCCATGACCAGCGAAGATGAGGGTCCTGCCTGGAAACACCAGTCATCCAAAGCCCATGACCAGCGAAGATGAGGAACCTGCCTGGAAACACCAGTCCTCCAAAGCCCATGACCAGCGAAGATGAGGAACCTGCCCCCAAAGACCAGTCCTCCAAAGCCCATTGCCAGCGAAGATGAGGAACCTGCCCCCAAAGACCAGCCCTCCAAAGCCCATGACCAGCGAAGATGAGGAACCTGCCCCCAAAGACCAGTCATCCAAAACCCATGACCAGCGAAGATGAGGAACCTGCCTCGTAAGACCAGTCCTCCAAAGCCCATGACCAGCGAAGATGAGGAACCTGCCTGGAAAGACCAGCCCTCCAAAGCCCATGACCAGCGAAGATGAGGAACCTGCCTGGAAAGACCGGCCCTCCAAAGCCCATGACCAGCGAAGATGAGGAACCTGCCCCCAAAGACCAGCCCTCCAAAGCCCATGACCAGCGAAGATGAGGAACCTGCATGGAAAGACCAGCGCTCCAAAGCCCATGACCAGCGAAGATGAGGAACCTGCCCCCAAAGACCAGTCCTCCAAAACCCATGACCAGCGAAGATGAGGAACCTGCCCCCAAAGACCAGTCCTCCAAAACCCATGACCAGCGAAGATGAGGAACCTGCCCCCAAAGACCAGTCCTCCAAAACCCATGACCAGCGAAGATGAGGAACCTGCATGGAAAGACCAGCCCTCCAAAGCCCATGACCAGCGAAGATGAGGAACCTGCCCCCAAAGACCAGTCCTCCAAAACCCATGACCAGCGAAGATGAGGAACCTGCCCCCAAAGACCAGTCCTCCAAAACCCATGACCAGCGAAGATGAGGAACCTGCCCCCAAAGACCAGTCTTCTAAAGCCCATGACCAGCGAAGATGAGGGTCCTGCCTGGAAACACCAGTCATCCAAAGCCCATGACCAGCGAAGATGAGGAACCTGCCTGGAAACACCAGTCCTCCAAAGCCCATGACCAGCGAAGATGAGGAACCTGCCCCCAAAGACCAGTCCTCCAAAGCCCATTGCCAGCGAAGATGAGGAACCTGCCCCCAAAGACCAGCCCTCCAAAGCCCATGACCAGCGAAGATGAGGAACCTGCCCCCAAAGACCAGTCATCCAAAACCCATGACCAGCGAAGATGAGGAACCTGCCTCGTAAGACCAGTCCTCCAAAGCCCATGACCAGCGAAGATGAGGAACCTGCCTGGAAAGACCAGCCCTCCAAAGCCCATGACCAGCGAAGATGAGGAACCTGCCTGGAAAGACCGGCCCTCCAAAGCCCATGACCAGCGAAGATGAGGAACCTGCCCCCAAAGACCAGCCCTCCAAAGCCCATGACCAGCGAAGATGAGGAACCTGCATGGAAAGACCAGCGCTCCAAAGCCCATGACCAGCGAAGATGAGGAACCTGCCCCCAAAGACCAGTCCTCCAAAACCCATGACCAGCGAAGATGAGGAACCTGCCCCCAAAGACCAGTCCTCCAAAACCCATGACCAGCGAAGATGAGGAACCTGCCCCCAAAGACCAGTCCTCTAAAGCCCATGACCAGCGAAGATGAGGGACCTGCCTGGAAACACCAGTCCTCCAAAGCCCATGACCAACGAAGATGAGGAACCTGCCTCGTAAGACCAGTCCTCCAAAGCCCATGACCAGCGAAGACGAGGAACCTGCCCCCAAAGACCAGTCCTCCAAAGCCCATGACCAGTGAAGATGAGGAACCTGCCCCCAAAGACCAGCCCTCCAAAGCCCATGACCAGTGAAGATGAGGAACCTGCCCCCAAAGACCAGCCCTCCAAAGCCCATGAACAGCGAAGATGAGGAACCTGCCCCCAAAGACAAGCCCTCCAAAGCCCATGACCAGCGAAGATGAGGGACCTGCCCCAAAAGACCAGTCCTCCAAAGCCCATGACCAGCGAAGATGAGGAACCTGCCCCCAAAGACCAGTCCTCCAAAGCCCATGACCAGCGAAGACGAGGAACCTGCCCCCAAAGACCAGTCCTCCAAAGCCCATGACCAGCGAAGATGAGGAACCTTCCTGGAAAGACCAGTCCTCCAAAGCCCATGACCAGCGAAGACGAGGAACCTGCCCCCAAAGACCAGTCCTCCAAAGCCCATGACCAGCGAAGATGAGGAACCTGCCTGGAAAGACCAGTCCTCCAAAGCCCATGACCAGCGAAGATGAGGAACCTGCCCCCAAAGACCAGCCCTCCAAAGCCCATGACCAGCGAAGATGAGGAACCTGCCCCCAAAGATCAGTCCTCCAAAGCCCATGACCAGCGAAGATGAGGGACCTGCCCCCAAAGACCAGTCCTCCAAAGCCCATGACCAGCGAAGATGAGGAACCTGCCTCGTAAGACCAGTCCTCCAAAGCCCATGACCAGCGAAGATGAGGAACCTGCCCCCAAAGACCAGTCCTCCAAAGCCCATGACCAGCGAAGATGAGGAACCTGCCCCCAAAGACCAGTCCTCTAAAGCCCATGACCAGCGAAGATGAGGAACCTGCCTCGTAAGACCAGTCCTCCAAAGCCCATGACCAGCGAAGATGAGGAACCTGCCCCCAAAGACCAGTCCTCCAAAGCCCATGACCAGCGAAGATGAGGAACCTGCCCCCAAAGACCAGTCCTCCAAAGCCCATGACCAGCGAAGATGAGGAACCTGCCCCCAAAGACCAGTCCTCCAAAGCCCATGACCAGCGAAGACGAGGAACCTGCCCCCAAAGACCAGTCCTCCAAAGCCCATGACCAGCGAAGATGAGGAACCTGCCCCCAAAGACCAGTCCTCCAAAGACCATGACCAGCGAAGATGAGGAACCTGCCCCCAAAGACCAGTCCTCCAAAGCCCATGACCAGCGAAGATGAGGGACCTGCCTGGAAACACCAGTCCTCCAAAGCCCATGACCAACGAAGATGAGGAACCTGCCTCGTAAGACCAGTCCTCCAAAGCCCATGACCAGCGAAGACGAGGAACCTGCCCCCAAAGACCAGTCCTCCAAAGCCCATGACCAGTGAAGATGAGGAACCTGCCCCCAAAGACCAGCCCTCCAAATCCCATGACCAGTGAAGATGAGGAACCTGCCCCCAAAGACCAGCCCTCCAAAGCCCATGAACAGCGAAGATGAGGAACCTGCCCCCAAAGACAAGCCCTCCAAAGCCCATGACCAGCGAAGATGAGGGACCTGCCCCAAAAGACCAGTCCTCCAAAGCCCATGACCAGCGAAGATGAGGAACCTGCCCCCAAAGACCAGTCCTCCAAAGCCCATGACCAGCGAAGACGAGGAACCTGCCCCCAAAGACCAGTCCTCCAAAGCCCATGACCAGCGAAGATGAGGAACCTTCCTGGAAAGACCAGTCCTCCAAAGCCCATGACCAGCGAAGACGAGGAACCTGCCCCCAAAGACCAGTCCTCCAAAGCCCATGACCAGCGAAGATGAGGAACCTGCCTGGAAAGACCAGTCCTCCAAAGCCCATGACCAGCGAAGATGAGGAACCTGCCCCCAAAGACCAGCCCTCCAAAGCCCATGACCAGCGAAGATGAGGAACCTGCCCCCAAAGATCAGTCCTCCAAAGCCCATGACCAGCGAAGATGAGGGACCTGCCCCCAAAGACCAGTCCTCCAAAGCCCATGACCAGCGAAGATGAGGAACCTGCCTCGTAAGACAAGTCCTCCAAAGCCCATGACCAGCGAAGATGAGGAACCTGCCCCCAAAGACCAGTCCTCCAAAGCCCATGACCAGCGAAGATGAGGAACCTGCCCCCAAAGACCAGTCCTCTAAAGCCCATGACCAGCGAAGATGAGGAACCTGCCTCGTAAGACCAGTCCTCCAAAGCCCATGACCAGCGAAGATGAGGAACCTGCCCCCAAAGACCAGTCCTCCAAAGCCCATGACCAGCGAAGATGAGGAACCTGCCCCCAAAGACCAGTCCTCCAAAGCCCATGACCAGCGAAGATGAGGAACCTGCCCCCAAAGACCAGTCCTCCAAAGCCCATGACCAGCGAAGACGAGGAACCTGCCCCCAAAGACCAGTCCTCCAAAGCCCATGACCAGCGAAGATGAGGAACCTGCCCCCAAAGACCAGTCCTCCAAAGACCATGACCAGCGAAGATGAGGAACCTGCCCCCAAAGACCAGTCCTCCAAAGCCCATGACCAGCGAAGATGAGGAACCTGCCTGGAAAGACCAGTCCTCCAAAGCCCATGACCAGCGAAGATGAGGAACCTGCCCCCAAAGACCAGTCCTCCAAAGCCCATGACCAGCGAAGATGAGGAACCTGCCCCCAAAGACCAGCCCTCCAAAGCCTATGACCAGCGAAGATGAGGGACCTGCCCCCAAAGACCAGTCCTCCAAAACCCATGAACAGCGAAGATGAGGGACCTGCCCCCAAAGACCAGTCCTCTAAAACCCATGACCAGTGAAGACGAGGAACCTGCCTGGAAAGACCAGTCCTCCAAAGCCCATGACCAGCGAAGATGAGGAACCTGCCCCCAAAGACCAGTCCTCCAAAGCCCATGACCAGCGAAGATGAGGAACCTGCCCCCAAAGACCAGTCCTCCAAAGCCCATGACCAGCGAAGATGAGGAACCTGCCCCCAAAGACCAGTCCTCCAAAGCCCATGACCAGCAAAGATGAGGAACCTGCCCCCAAAGACCAGTCCTCCAAAGCCCATGACCAGCGAAGATGAGGAACCTTCCTGGAAAGACCAGTCCTCCAAAGCCCATGACCAGCGAAGACGAGGAACCTGCCCCCAAAGACCAGTCCTCCAAAGCCCATGACCAGCGAAGATGAGGAACCTGCCTGGAAAGACCAGTCCTCCAAAGCCCATGACCAGCGAAGATGAGGAACCTGCCCCCAAAGACCAGCCCTCCAAAGCCCATGACCAGCGAAGACGAGGAACCTGCCCCCAAAGAACAGTCTTCCAAAGCCCATGACCAGCGAAGATGAGGGACATGCCCCCAAAGACCAGTCCTCCAAAGCCCATGACCAGCGAAGATGAGGAACCTGCCCCCAAAGACCAGTCCTCCAAAGCCCATGACCAGCGAAGATGAGGAACCTGCCTCGTAAGACCAGTCCTCCAAAGCCCATGACCAGCGAAGATGAGGAACCTGCCCCCAAAGACCAGCCCTCCAAAGCCCATGACCAGCGAAGATGAGGAACCTGCCCCCAAAGACCAGTCCTCCAAAGCCCATGACCAGCGAAGATGAGGAACCTGCCCCCAAAGACCAGTCATCCAAAACCGATGACCAGCGAAGATGAGGAACCTGCCTCGTAAGACCAGTCCTCCAAAGCCCATGACCAGCGAAGATGAGGAACCTGCCTGGAAAGACCAGCCCTCCAAAGCCCATGACCAGCGAAGATGAGGAACCTGCCTCGTAAGACCAGTCCTCCAAAGCCCATGACCAGCGAAGACGAGGAACCTGCCCCCAAAGACCAGTCCTCCAAAGCCCATGACCAGTGAAGATGAGGAACCTGCCCCCAAAGACCAGCCCTCCAAAGCCCATGACCAGTGAAGATGAGGAACCTGCCCCCAAAGACCAGCCCTCCAAAGCCCATGAACAGCGAAGATGAGGAACCTGCCCCCAAAGACCAGCCCTCCAAAGCCCATGACCAGCGAAGATTATGGACCTGCCCCCAAAGACCAGTCCTCCAAAGCCCATGACCAGCGAAGATGAGGAACCTGCCCCCAAAGACCAGTCCTCCAAAGCCCATGACCAGCGAAGACGAGGAACCTGCCCCCAAAGACCAGTCCTCCAAAGCCCATGACCAGCGAAGATGAGGAACCTGCCCCCAAAGACCAGCCCTCCAAAGCCCATGACCAGCGAAGATGAGGGACCTGCCCCCAAAGACCAGTCCTCCAAAACCCATGACCAGCGAAGATGAGGGACCTGCCCCCAAAGACCAGTCCTCTAAAACCCATGACCAGTGAAGACGAGGAACCTGCCTGGAAAGACCAGTCCTCCAAAGCCCATGACCAGCGAAGATGAGGAACCTGCCCCCAAAGACCAGTCCTCCAAAGCCCATGACCAGCGAAGATGAGGAACCTGCCCCCAAAGACCAGTCCTCCAAAGCCCATGACCAGCGAAGATGAGGAACCTGCCCCCAAAGACCAGTCCTCCAAAGCCCATGACCAGCAAAGATGAGGAACCTGCCCCCAAAGACCAGTCCTCCAAAGCCCATGACCAGCGAAGATGAGGAACCTTCCTGGAAAGACCAGTCCTCCAAAGCCCATGACCAGCGAAGACGAGGAACCTGCACCCAAAGACCAGTCCTCCAAAGCCCATGACCAGCGAAGATGAGGAACCTGCCTGGAAAGACCAGTCCTCCAAAGCCCATGACCAGCGAAGATGAGGAACCTGCCCCCAAAGACCAGCCCTCCAAAGCCCATGACCAGCGAAGATGAGGAACCTGCCCCCAAAGACCAGTCCTCCAAAGCCCATGACCAGCGAAGAAGAGGGACCTGCCCCCAAAGACCAGTCCTCCAAAGCCCATGACCAGCGAAGATGAGGAACCTGCCCCCAAAGACCAGTCCTCCAAAGCCCATGACCAGCGAAGATGAGTAACCTGCCTCGTAAGACCAGTCCTCCAAAGCCCATGACCAGCGAAGATGAGGAACCTGCCCCCAAAGACCAGTCCTCCAAAGCCCATGACCAGCGAAGATGAGGAACCTGCCCCCAAAGACCAGTCCTCTAAAGCCCATGACCAGCGAAGATGAGGAACCTGCCTCGTAAGACCAGTCCTCGAAAGCCCATGACCAGCGAAGATGAGGAACCTGCCCCCAAAGACTAGTCCTCCAAAGCCCATGACCAGCGAAGATGAGGAACCTGCCCCCAAAGACCAGTCTTCCAAAGCCCATGACCAGCGAAGATGAGGAACCTGCCCCCAAAGACCAGTCCTCCAAAGCCCATGACCAGCGAAGACGAGGAACCTGCCCCCAAAGACCAGTCCTCCAAAGCCCATGACCAGCGAAGATGAGGAACCTGCCCCCAAAGACCAGTCCTCCAAAGCCCATGCCCAGCGAAGATGAGGAACCTGCCCCCAAAGACCAGTCCTCCAAAGCCCATGACCAGCGAAGATGAGGAACCTGCCTGGAAAGACCAGTCCTCCAAAGCCCATGACCAGCGAAGATGAGGAACCTGCCTGGAAAGACCAGTCCTCCAAAGCCCATGACCAGCGAAGACGAGGAACCTGCCCCCAAAGACCAGCCCTCCAAAGCCCACAATGAGCCTCCCTCCTCCACATGATTTGGTAGGTTGCTTTCTAAAAGTAATCTGTTACAGTTACTAGTTACCTGTCCAAAATTGTAATCAGAGAAGTTACTTTTTGGATTACACAAACTCGGTAAAGTAATCGGATTACTTCCGGATACATTTGGATTACTTTCCCCTGAAGAGGAATTAGAAGAAGACAGCGAGGATCCATTAAACTCATTTGGTGTGTCATCATATTGGTTTCTGATTGGTGGTCATCATTTGGTGTGTCATCACAGTGGTCTCTGATTGGTGGTCATCATTTGGTGTCATCATTATGGTCTCTGATTGGTGGTCTCTGATTGGTGGTCATCATTTGGTGTGTCATCACAGTGGTCTCTGATTGGTGGTCATCATTTGGTGTCATCATTATTGTCTCTGATTGGTGGTCTCTGATTGGTGGTCATCATTTGGTGTGTCATCACAGTGGTCTCTGATTGGTGGTCATCATTTGGTGTGTCATCACGGTGGTCTCTGATGGGTGGTCATCATATAGTGTGTCATCACGGTGGTCTCTGATTGGTGGTCATCATTATGGTCTCTGATTGGTGGTCATCATTTGGTGTGTCAGCACAGTGGTCTCTGATTGGTGCTCATCATTTGGTGTGTCATCACAGTGGTCTCTGATTGGTGGTCATCATTTGGTGTGTCATCACGGTGGTCTCTGATGGGTGGTCATCATTTGGTGTGTCATCACAGTGGTCTCTGATTGGTGGTCATCATTATGGTCTCTGATTGGTGGTCATCATTTGGTGTGTCATCACAGTGGTCTCTGATTGGTGGTCATCATTTGGTGTCATCATTATTGTCTCTGATTGGTGGTCTCTGATTGGTGGTCATCATTTGGTGTGTCATCGCGGTGGTCTCTGATGGGTGGTCATCATTCGGTGTGTCATCACAGTGGTCTCTGATTGGTGGTCATCATTTGGTGTCATCATTATGGTCTCTGATTGGTGGTCTCTGATTGGTGGTCATCATTTGGTGTGTCATCACAGTGGTCTCTGATTGGTGGTCATCATTTGGTGTCATCATTATTGTCTCTGATTGGTGGTCTCTGATTGGTGGTCATCATTTGGTGTGTCATCACAGTGGTCTCTGATGGGATGTCATCATTTAGTGTGTCATCACGGTGGTCTCTGATTGGTGGTCATCATTATGGTCTCTGATTGGTGGTCATCATTTGGTGTGTCAGCACAGTGGTCTCTGATTGGTGGTCATCATTTGGTGTGTCATCACGGTGGTCTCTGATGGGTGGTCATCATTTGGTGTGTCATCACAGTGGTCTCTGATTGGTGGTCATCATTATGGTCTCTGATTGGTGGTCATCATTTGGTGTGTCATCACAGTGGTCTCTGATTGGTGGTCATCATTTGGTGTCATCATTATTGTCTCTGATTGGTGGTATCTGATTGGTGGTCATCATTTGGTGTGTCATCACAGTGGTCTCTGATTGGTGGTCATCATTTGGTGTGTCATCACGGTGGTCTCTGATGGGTGGTCATCATTTAGTGTGTCATCACGGTGGTCTCTGATTGGTGGTCATCATTATGGTCTCTGATTAGTGGTCATCATTTGGTGTGTCAGCACAGTGGTCTCTGATTGGTGCTCATCATTTGGTGTGTCATCACAGTGGTCTCTGATTGGTGGTCATCATTTGGTGTGTCATCACGGTGGTCTCTGATGGGTGGTCATCATTCGGTGTGTCATCACAGTTGTCTCTGATTGGTGGTCATCATTATGGTCTCTGATTGGTGGTCATCGTTTGGTGTCATCATAGTGGTCTCTGATTGGTGGTCATCGTTTGGTGTCATCATAGTGGTCTCTGATTGGTGGTTTGACCCGCTCAGGTGGAACAAACTTAAACTTGAGCCTAATGTCAATGCTGAATTGAGAAAACATCCTTTCTGAATTTAAAACAATTTCAATAAGTAATTATCTAGTATTTCTAAAGTCTCTGTAATCTGATGACAACATTTTATCTGGTAACATAACTGATTACAGTTTGTTTTTTCTAATCAGATTACATGTAATAAATTACTCCCCAACCCTGCTCCTCCACCACCTGTGTTGTTAGACCCATAGCTGAAAGGACTGCAGAGCCAGCTCTCTTCTGACTCTGTGGAGTCTGTTCTGCAGGACAACGAAGACGAGGAACCACAGCCCAGAAGAAGTCCAAGGTGAAGTTGGAGTGGAGGAGGAGCCTCAGTTTGGAGGACAGCTCACACAGATTAGAACAGGAACGATCACAGGGTCAGGGAAACGCTAACCAACCGTCGTCACTACAGACATCCACAGTGAACAACATACTTATTGTCCCCTGCCTGGTCAACTGTTATCACAGTGAACAACATACTGCCTGTCGATGCCATTCAAAATCGTAACCCCTAACCTTAACCCCTAACCCTAATTCTAACTCTAACCCAAAACCTAATTCTAACCCTAAACCTAACCCTAAACCTAATTCTAACCCAAAACCTAATTCTAACCCTAAACCTAATTCTAACCCAAAACCTAATTCTAACCCTAAACCTAATTCTAACCCTAAACCTAAACCTAATTCTAACCCTAAACCTAATTCTAACCCTAAACCTAAACCTAATTCTAACCCTAAACCTAATTCTAACCCTAAACCTAAACCTATTTCTAAACCTAAACCTAATTCTAAACCTAAACCTAATTCTAACCCTAAACCTAAACCTAATTCTAACCCTAAACCTAAACCTAATTCTAACCCTAAACCTAAACCTATTTCTAAACCTAAACCTATTTCTAAACCTAACTCCTAAGCTTAAAATAGTGTTTGTCCTCATGAGGACGTGGGACATTTCACCCCGAGGGAGAATTTTCCTTGTTTTACTATTCTTGTGAGGAATTATGGAAGAACCAAAACACACACACACACACACACACACGCACGCACGCGCGCACGCGCACACACGCGCACACGCGCACACACGCACACACGCACACACGCACACGCACACACGCACACACGCACACACGCACACACACAAACACAGACACACACACACACACACACACACACACACACACACACACACACAAACACACACACACACACACACACACACACACACACACACACACACACACACACACACACACACACACACAGACACACCACTCTCCTCAGGCACCCCAGTCCCATTCTATTCCACTCTGTAACATTGCCTGGCTCCCTGGGAATCTAACCAAGGACAACATCTGAGTCTTCCACGCCAATGAGTCCTGATTATTCAGATGCATTCTCCAGCTCTACGGCACAGCTCAGCTCTCCGGAAGAACCAAGTGTCACTTGCAATAAAACACAGAGACAAATATATTTCACTGTGACCTATTTCTCTTCACTCTATAATTCTCTTCAGTGTATGTCTCCATGGTGGTTGTGCCGTCCTGTACCCTACCTCAGCCATAGTTAGCAGGTGGCAAAGGTAACCTCTTCAACCTCATGTTCATTATCTACAGCACCATGAATAAACCTACCTTGTGATGTCACAGAGTAGCCTTTAAACCTACCTTGTGATGTCACAGAGTAGCCTTTAAACCTACCTTGTGATGTCACAGAGTAGCCTTTAAACCTACCTTGTGATGTCAGAGATAAGCCTTTAAACCTACACTGTGATGTCACAGAGAAGCCTTTAAACATACCCTGTGATGTCACAGAGAAGCCTTTAAAACTACCTTGTGATGTCACAGAGAAGCCTTTAAAACTACCCTGTGTTGTCACAGAGAAGCCTTTAAACCTACCTTGTGATGTCACAGAGAAGCCTTTAAACCTACCCTGTGATGTCACAGAGAAGCCTTTAAAACTACCTTGTGATGTCACAGAGAAGCCTTTAAACCTACCTTGTGATGTAACAGAGAAGCCTTTAAACCTACCCTGTGATGTCACAGATATGCCTTTAAACCTACCTTGTGATGTCACAGAGAAGCCATTAAACCTACCTTGTGATGTCACAGAGAAGCCTTTAAACCTACCCTGTGATGTCACAGAGAAACCTTTTAACCTACCCTGTGATGTCACAGAGAAGCCTTTAAACCTACCTTGTGATGTCACAGAGAAGCCTTTAAAACTACCTTGTGTTGTCACAGAGAAGCCTTTAAACCTACCTTGTGATGTCACAGAGAAGCCATTATACCTACCCTGTGATGTCACAGAGAAGCCATTAAATCTACCTTGTGATGTCACAGAGAAGCATTTAAACCTACCCTGTGAGGTCACAGAGAAGCCTTTAAACCTACCTTGTTATGTCACAGAGAAGCCTTTAAACCTACCCTGTGATGTCACAGAGAAGCCTTTAAAACTACCTTGTGATGTCACAGAGAAGCCTTTAAAACTACCTTGTGATGTCACAGAGAAGCCTTTAAAACTACCCTGTGTTGTCACAGAGAAGCCTTTAAACCTACCTTGTGATGTCACAGAGAAGCCTTTAAACCTACCCTGTGATATCACAGAGAAACCTTTAAACCTACCTTGTGATGTCACAGAGAAGCCTTTAAACCTACCCTTTGATGTCACAGAGAAGCCTTTAAAAATACCTTGTGATGTCACAGAGAAGCCTTTAAACCTACCCTGTGATGTCACAGAGAAGCCTTTAAAACTACCTTGTGATGTCACAGAGAAGCCTTTAAACCTACCCTGTGATGTCACAGAGAAGCCTTTAAACCTACCCTGTGATGTCACAGATATGCCTTTAAACCTACCTTGTGATGTCACAGAGAATCCTTTAAACCTACCCTGTGATATCACAGAGAAACCTTTAAACCTACCTTGTTATGTCACAGAGAAGCCTTTAAACCTACCCTGTGATGTCACAGAGAAGCCTTTAAAACTACCTTGTGATGTCACAGAGAAGCCTTTAAAACTACCTTGTGATGTCACAGAGAAGCCTTTAAAACTACCCTGTGTTGTCACAGAGAAGCCTTTAAACCTACCTTGTGATGTCACAGAGAAGCCTTTAAACCTACCCTGTGATATCACAGAGAAACCTTTAAACCTACCTTGTGATGTCACAGAGAAGCCTTTAAAAATACCTTGTGATGTCACAGAGAAGCCTTTAAACCTACCCTGTGATGTCACAGAGAAGCCTTTAAAACTACCTTGTGATGTCACAGAGAAGCCTTTAAACCTACCCTGTGATGTCACAGAGAAGCCTTTAAACCTACCCTGTGATGTCACAGATATGCCTTTAAACCTACCTTGTGATGTCACAGAGAATCCTTTAAACCTACCCTGTGATGTCACAGAGAAGCCTTTAAACCTACCCTGTGATGTCAAAGAGAAGCCTTTAAACCTACCCTGTGATGTCACAGAGAAGCCTTTAAACCTACCCTGTTATGTCACATAGAAGCCTTTAAACCTACCCTGTGATGTCACAGAGAAGCCTTTACCTACCCTGTGATGTCACAGAGAAGACCCTACCTTGTGATGTAACAGAGAAGCCTTTAAACCTACCCTGTGATGTTACAGAGAAGCCTTTAAACCTACCTTGTGAGTCACAGGGAAGCCTTTAAACCTACCCTGTGTTGTCACAGAGAAGCCTTTAAACCTACCTTGTGATGTCACAGAGAAGCCATTAAAAATACCTTGTGATGTCACAGAGAAGCCTTTAAACCTACCCTGTGATGTCACAGAGAAGCCTTTAAAACTACCTTGTGATGTCACAGAGAAGCCTTTAAACCTACCCTGTGATGTCACAGAGAAGCCTTTAAACCTACCCTGTGATGTCACAGATATGCCTTTAAACCTACCTTGTGATGTCACAGAGAATCCTTTAAACCTACCCTGTGATGTCACAGAGAAGCCTTTAAACCTACCCTGTGATGTCAAAGAGAAGCCTTTAAACCTACCCTGTGATGTCACAGAGAAGCCTTTAAACCTACCCTGTTATGTCACATAGAAGCCTTTAAACCTACCCTGTGATGTCACAGAGAAGCCTTTAAACCTACCCTGTGATGTCACAGAGAAGACTTTAAACCTACCTTGTGATGTAACAGAGAAGCCTTTAAACCTACCCTGTGATGTTACAGAGAAGCCTTTAAACCTACCTTGTGAGTCACAGGGAAGCCTTTAAACCTACCCTGTGTTGTCACAGAGAAGCCTTTAAACCTACCTTGTGATGTCACAGAGAAGCCATTAAACCTACCCTGTGATGTCACAGAGAAGCCTTTAAACCTACCCTGTGATGTCACAGAGAAGCCTTTAAACCTACCCTGTGTTGTCACAGAGAAGCCTTTAAAACTACCTTGTGATGTCACAGAGAAGCCTTTAAACCTACCCTGTGATGTCACAGAGAAGCCTTTAAACCTACCCTGTGATGTCACAGAGAAGCCTTTAAACCTACCTTGTGCTGTCACAGAGAAGCCATTATACCTAACCTGTGATGTCACAGAGAAGCCATTAAATCTACCTTGTGATGTCACAGAGAAGCATTTAAACCTACCCTGTGATGTCACAGAGAAGCCTTTAAACCTACCTTGTTATGTCACAGAGAAGCCTTTAAACCTACCCTGTGATATCACAGAGAAGCCTTTAAAACTACCTTGTGATGTCACAGAGAAGCCTTTAAAACTACCTTGTGATGTCACAGAGAAGCCTTTAAAACTACCCTGTGTTGTCAAAGAGAAGCCTTTAAACCTACCTTGTGATGTCACAGAGAAGCCTTTAAACCTACCCTGTGATATCACAGAGAAGCCTTTAAACCTACCCTGTGATATCACAGAGAAACCTTTAAACCTACCTTGTGATGTCACAGAGAAGCCTTTAAACCTACCATTTGATGTCACAGAGAAGCCTTTAAAAATACATTGTGATGTCACAGAGAAGCCTTTAAACCTACCCTGTGATATCACAGAGAAGCCTTTAAAACTACCTTGTGATGTCACAGAGAAGCCTTTAAACCTACCTTGTGATGTCACAGAGAAGCCTTTAAACCTACCCTGTGATGTCCCAGATATGCCTTTAAACCTACCTTGTGATGTCACAGAGAAGCCATTAAACCTACCCTGTGATGTCACAGAGAAGCCTTTAAACCTACCCTGTGATGTCACATAGAAGCCTTTAAACCTACCCTGTGATGTCACAGAGAAGCCTTTAAACCTACCCTGTGATGCCACAGAGAAGACTTTAAACCTACCTTGTGATGTCACAGAGAAGCCTTTAAACCTACCCTGTGATGTTACAGAGAAGCCTTTAAACCTACCTTGTGAGTCACAGGGAAGCCTTTAAACCTACCCTGTGTTGTCACAGAGAAGCCTTTAAACCTACCTTGTGATGTCACAGAGAAGCCATTAAACCTACCCTGTGATGTCACAGAGAAGCCTTTAAACCTACCCTGTGATGTCACAGAGAAGCCTTTAAAACTACCCTGTGTTGTCACAGAGAAGCCTTTAAACCTACCTTGTGATGTCACAGAGAAGCCTTTAAACCTACCCTGTGATATCACAGAGAAACCTTTAAACCTACCTTGTGATGTCACAGAGAAGCCTTTAAACCTACCCTTTGATGTCACAGAGAAGCCTTTAAAAATACCTTGTGATGTCACAGAGAAGCCTTTAAACCTACCCTGTGATGTCACAGAGAAGCCTTTAAAACTACCTTGTGATGTCACAGAGAAGCCTTTAAACCTACCCTGTGATGTCACAGAGAAGCCTTTAAACCTACCCTGTGATGTCACAGATATGCCTTTAAACCTACCTTGTGATGTCACAGAGAATCCTTTAAACCTACCCTGTGATGTCACAGAGAAGCCTTTAAACCTACCCTGTGATGTCACAGAGAAGCCTTTAAACCTACCCTGTGATGTCACAGAGAAGCCTTTAAACCTACCCTGTTATGTCACATAGAAGCCTTTAAACCTACCCTGTGATGTCACAGAGAAGCCTTTAAACCTACCCTGTGATGTCACAGAGAAGACTTTAAACCTACCTTGTGATGTAACAGAGAAGCCTTTAAACCTACCCTGTGATGTTACAGAGAAGCCTTTAAACCTACCTTGTGAGTCACAGGGAAGCCTTTAAACCTACCCTGTGTTGTCACAGAGAAGCCTTTAAACCTACCTTGTGATGTCACAGAGAAGCCATTAAACCTACCCTGTGATGTCACAGAGAAGCCTTTAAACCTACCCTGTGATGTCACAGAGAAGCCTTTAAACCTACCCTGTGTTGTCACAGAGAAGCCTTTAAAACTACCTTGTGATGTCACAGAGAAGCCTTTAAACCTACCCTGTGATGTCACAGAGAAGCCTTTAAACCTACCCTGTGATGTCACAGAGAAGCCTTTAAACCTACCTTGTGCTGTCACAGAGAAGCCATTATACCTAACCTGTGATGTCACAGAGAAGCCATTAAATCTACCTTGTGATGTCACAGAGAAGCATTTAAACCTACCCTGTGATGTCACAGAGAAGCCTTTAAACCTACCTTGTTATGTCACAGAGAAGCCTTTAAACCTACCCTGTGATATCACAGAGAAGCCTTTAAAACTACCTTGTGATGTCACAGAGAAGCCTTTAAAACTACCTTGTGATGTCACAGAGAAGCCTTTAAAACTACCCTGTGTTGTCAAAGAGAAGCCTTTAAACCTACCTTGTGATGTCACAGAGAAGCCTTTAAACCTACCCTGTGATATCACAGAGAAGCCTTTAAACCTACCCTGTGATATCACAGAGAAACCTTTAAACCTACCTTGTGATGTCACAGAGAAGCCTTTAAACCTACCATTTGATGTCACAGAGAAGCCTTTAAAAATACATTGTGATGTCACAGAGAAGCCTTTAAACCTACCCTGTGATATCACAGAGAAGCCTTTAAAACTACCTTGTGATGTCACAGAGAAGCCTTTAAACCTACCTTGTGATGTCACAGAGAAGCCTTTAAACCTACCCTGTGATGTCCCAGATATGCCTTTAAACCTACCTTGTGATGTCACAGAGAAGCCATTAAACCTACCCTGTGATGTCACAGAGAAGCCTTTAAACCTACCCTGTGATGTCACAGAGAAGCCTTTAAACCTACCCTGTGATGTCACATAGAAGCCTTTAAACCTACCCTGTGATGTCACAGAGAAGCCTTTAAACCTACCCTGTGATGCCACAGAGAAGACTTTAAACCTACCTTGTGATGTCACAGAGAAGCCTTTAAACCTACCCTGTGATGTTACAGAGAAGCCTTTAAACCTACCTTGTGAGTCACAGGGAAGCCTTTAAACCTACCCTGTGTTGTCACAGAGAAGCCTTTAAACCTACCTTGTGATGTCACAGAGAAGCCATTAAACCTACCCTGTGATGTCACAGAGAAGCCTTTAAACCTACCCTGTGATGTCACAGAGAAGCCTTTAAACCTACCCTGTGTTGTCACAGAGAAGCCTTTAAAACTACCTTGTGATGTCACAGAGAAGCCTTTAAACCTACCCTGTGATGTCACAGAGAAGCCTTTAAACCTACCCTGTGGGGTCACAGAGAAGCCATTAAACCTACCTTGTGATGTCACAGAGAAGCCTTTAAAACTACCTTGTGTTGTCACAGAGAAGCCTTTAAACCTACCTTGTGATGTCACAGATAAGCCATTATACCTACCCTGTGATGTCACAGAGAAGCCATTAAACCTACCTTGTGATGTCACAGAGAAGCCTTTAAACCTACCCTGTGATGTCACAGAGAAGCCTTTAAACCTACCTTGTGATGTCACAGAGAATCCTTTAAACCTACCCTGTGATGTCACAGAGAAGCCTTTAAAACTACCTTGTGATGTCACAGAGAAGCCTTTAAACCTACCTTGTGATGTCACAGAGAAGCCATTAAACCTACCTTGTGATGTCACAGAGAAGCCTTTAAACCTACCCTGTGATGTCACAGAGAAGCCTTTTAACCTACCCTGTGATGTCACAGAGAAGCCTTTAAACCTACCTTGTGATGTCACAGAGAAGCCTTTAAAACTACCTTGTGTTGTCACAGAGAAGCCTTTAAACCTACCTTGTGATGTCACGGAGAAGCCATTATACCTACCCTGTGATGTCACAGAGAAGCCATTAAATCTACCTTGTGATGTCACAGAGAAGCATTTAAACCTACCCTGTGAGGTCACAGAGAAGCCTTTAAACCTACCTTGTTATGTCACAGAGAAGCCTTTAAACCTACCCTGTGATGTCACAGAGAAGCCTTTAAAACTACCTTGTGATGTCACAGAGAAGCCTTTAAAACTACCTTGTGATGTCACAGAGAAGCCTTTAAAACTACCCTGTGTTGTCACAGAGAAGCCTTTAAACCTACCTTGTGATGTCACAGAGAAGCCTTTAAACCTACCCTGTGATATCACAGAGAAACCTTTAAACCTACCTTGTGTTGTCACAGAGAAGCCTTTAAACCTACCCTTTGATGTCACAGAGAAGCCTTTAAAAATACCTTGTGATGTCACAGAGAAGCCTTTAAACCTACCCTGTGGTGTCACAGAGAAGCCTTTAAAACTACCTTGTGATGTCACAGAGAAGCCTTTAAACCTACCCTGTGATGTCACAGAGAAGCCTTTAAACCTACCCTGTGATGTCACAGATATGCCTTTAAACCTACCTTGTGATGTCACAGAGAATCCTTTAAACCTACCCTGTGATGTCACAGAGAAGCCTTTAAACCTACCCTGTGATGTCACAGAGAAGCCTTTAAACCTACCCTGTTATGTCACATAGAAGCCTTTAAACCTACCCTGTGATGTCACAGAGAAGCCTTTAAACCTACCCTGTGATGTCACAGAGAAGACTTTAAACCTACCTTGTGATGTCACAGAGAAGCCTTTAAACCTACCCTGTGATGTTACAGAGAAGCCTTTAAACCTACCTTGTGAGTCACAGGGAAGCCTTTAAACCTACCCTGTGTTGTCACAGAGAAGCCTTTAAACCTACCTTGTGATGTCACAGAGAAGCCATTAAACCTACCCTGTGATGTCACAGAGAAGCCTTTAAACCTACCCTGTGATGTCACAGAGAAGCCTTTAAACCTACCCTGTGTTGTCACAGAGAAGCCTTTAAAACTACCTTGTGATGTCACAGAGAAGCCTTTAAACCTACCCTGTGATGTCACAGAGAAGCCTTTAAACCTACCCTGTGATGTCACAGAGAAGCCTTTAAACCTACCTTGTGCTGTCACAGAGAAGCCATTATACCTAACCTGTGATGTCACAGAGAAGCCTTTAAAACTACCTTGTGATGTCACAGAGAAGCCTTTAAACCTACCCTGTGATGTCACAGAGAAGCCTTTAAACCTACCCTGTGATGTCACAGATATGCCTTTAAACCTACCTTGTGATGTCACAGAGAATCCTTTAAACCTACCCTGTGATATCACAGAGAATCCTTTAAACCTACCCTGTGATGTCACAGAGAAGCCTTTAAACCTACCCTGTGATGTCACAGAGAAGCCTTTAAACCTACCCTGTTATGTCACATAGAAGCCTTTAAACCTACCCTGTGATGTCACAGAGAAGCCTTTAAACCTACCCTGTGATGTCACAGAGAAGACTTTAAACCTACCTTGTGATGTAACAGAGAAGCCTTTAAACCTACCCTGTGATGTTACAGAGAAGCCTTTAAACCTACCTTGTGAGTCACAGGGAAGCCTTTAAACCTACCCTGTGTTGTCACAGAGAAGCCTTTAAACCTACCTTGTGATGTCACAGAGAAGCCATTAAACCTACCCTGTGATGTCACAGAGAAGCCTTTAAACCTACCCTGTGATGTCACAGAGAAGCCTTTAAACCTACCCTGTGTTGTCACAGAGAAGCCTTTAAAACTACCTTGTGATGTCACAGAGAAGCCTTTAAACCTACCCTGTGATGTCACAGAGAAGCCTTTAAACCTACCCTGTGATGTCACAGAGAAGCCTTTAAACCTACCTTGTGCTGTCACAGAGAAGCCATTATACCTAACCTGTGATGTCACAGAGAAGCCATTAAATCTACCTTGTGATGTCACAGAGAAGCATTTAAACCTACCCTGTGAGGTCACAGAGAAGCCTTTAAACCTACCTTGTTATGTCACAGAGAAGCCTTTAAACCTACCCTGTGATATCACAGAGAAGCCTTTAAAACTACCTTGTGATGTCACAGAGAAGCCTTTAAAACTACCTTGTGATGTCACAGAGAAGCCTTTAAAACTACCCTGTGTTGTCAAAGAGAAGCCTTTAAACCTACCTTGTGATGTCACAGAGAAGCCTTTAAACCTACCCTGTGATATCACAGAGAAGCCTTTAAACCTACCCTGTGATATCACAGAGAAACCTTTAAACCTACCTTGTGATGTCACAGAGAAGCCTTTAAACCTACCATTTGATGTCACAGAGAAGCCTTTAAAAATACATTGTGATGTCACAGAGAAGCCTTTAAACCTACCCTGTGATATCACAGAGAAGCCTTTAAAACTACCTTGTGATGTCACAGAGAAGCCTTTAAACCTACCTTGTGATGTCACAGAGAAGCCTTTAAACCTACCCTGTGATGTCCCAGATATGCCTTTAAACCTACCTTGTGATGTCACAGAGAAGCCATTAAACCTACCCTGTGATGTCACAGAGAAGCCTTTAAACCTACCCTGTGATGTCACAGAGAAGCCTTTAAATCTACCCTGTGATGTCACATAGAAGCCTTTAAACCTACCCTGTGATGTCACAGAGAAGCCTTTAAACCTACCCTGTGATGCCACAGAGAAGACTTTAAACCTACCTTGTGATGTCACAGAGAAGCCTTTAAACCTACCCTGTGATGTTACAGAGAAGCCTTTAAACCTACCTTGTGAGTCACAGGGAAGCCTTTAAACCTACCCTGTGTTGTCACAGAGAAGCCTTTAAACCTACCTTGTGATGTCACAGAGAAGCCATTAAACCTACCCTGTGATGTCACAGAGAAGCCTTTAAACCTACCCTGTGATGTCACAGAGAAGCCTTTAAACCTACCCTGTGTTGTCACAGAGAAGCCTTTAAAACTACCTTGTGATGTCACAGAGAAGCCTTTAAACCTACCCTGTGATGTCACAGAGAAGCCTTTAAACCTACCCTGTGGGGTCACAGAGAAGCCTTTAAACCTACCTTGTGATGTCACAGAGAAGCCTTTAAAACTACCTTGTGTTGTCACAGAGAAGCCTTTAAACCTACCTTGTGATGTCACAGATAAGCCATTATACCTACCCTGTGATGTCACAGAGAAGCCATTAAACCTACCTTGTGATGTCACAGAGAAGCCTTTAAACCTACCCTGTGATGTCACAGAGAAGCCTTTAAACCTACCTTGTGATGTCACAGAGAATCCTTTAAACCTACCCTGTGGTCTCACAGAGAAGCCTTTAAAACTACCTTGTGATGTCACAGAGAAGCCTTTAAACCTACCTTGTGATGTCACAGAGAAGCCATTAAACCTACCTTGTGATGTCACAGAGAAGCCTTTAAACCTACCCTGTGATGTCACAGAGAAGCCTTTTAACCTACCCTGTGATGTCACAGAGAAGCCTTTAAACCTACCTTGTGATGTCACAGAGAAGCCTTTAAAACTACCTTGTGTTGTCACAGAGAAGCCTTTAAACCTACCTTGTGATGTCACGGAGAAGCCATTATACCTACCCTGTGATGTCACAGAGAAGCCATTAAATCTACCTTGTGATGTCACAGAGAAGCATTTAAACCTACCCTGTGAGGTCACAGAGAAGCCTTTAAACCTACCTTGTTATGTCACAGAGAAGCCTTTAAACCTACCCTGTGATGTCACAGAGAAGCCTTTAAAACTACCTTGTGATGTCACAGAGAAGCCTTTAAAACTACCTTGTGATGTCACAGAGAAGCCTTTAAAACTACCCTGTGTTGTCACAGAGAAGCCTTTAAACCTACCTTGTGATGTCACAGAGAAGCCTTTAAACCTACCCTTTGATGTCACAAAGAAGCCTTTAAAAATACCTTGTGATGTCACAGAGAAGCCTTTAAACCTACCCTGTGGTGTCACAGAGAAGCCTTTAAAACTACCTTGTGATGTCACAGAGAAGCCTTTAAACCTACCCTGTGATGTCACAGAGAAGCCTTTAAACCTACCCTGTGATGTCACAGATATGCCTTTAAACCTACCTTGTGATGTCACAGAGAATCCTTTAAACCTACCCTGTGATGTCACAGAGAAGCCTTTAAACCTACCCTGTGATGTCACAGAGAAGCCTTTAAACCTACCCTGTGATGTCACAGAGAAGCCTTTAAACCTACCCTGTTATGTCACATAGAAGCCTTTAAACCTACCCTGTGATGTCACAGAGAAGCCTTTAAACCTACCCTGTGATGTCACAGAGAAGACTTTAAACCTACCTTGTGATGTCACAGAGAAGCCTTTAAACCTACCCTGTGATGTTACAGAGAAGCCTTTAAACCTACCTTGTGAGTCACAGGGAAGCCTTTAAACCTACCCTGTGTTGTCACAGAGAAGCCTTTAAACCTACCTTGTGATGTCACAGAGAAGCCATTAAACCTACCCTGTGATGTCACAGAGAAGCCTTTAAACCTACCCTGTGATGTCACAGAGAAGCCTTTAAACCTACCCTGTGTTGTCACAGAGAAGCCTTTAAAACTACCTTGTGATGTCACAGAGAAGCCTTTAAACCTACCCTGTGATGTCACAGAGAAGCCTTTAAACCTACCCTGTGATGTCACAGAGACGCCTTTAAACCTACCTTGTGCTGTCACAGAGAAGCCATTATACCTAACCTGTGATGTCACAGAGAAGCCATTAAATCTACCTTGTGATGTCACAGAGAAGCATTTAAACCTACCCTGTGATGTCACAGAGAAGCCTTTAAACCTACCTTGTTATGTCACAGAGAAGCCTTTAAACCTACCCTGTGATATCACAGAGAAGCCTTTAAAACTACCTTGTGATGTCACAGAGAAGCCTTTAAAACTACCTTGTGATGTCACAGAGAAGCCTTTAAAACGACCCTGTGTTGTCAAAGAGAAGCCTTTAAACCTACCTTGTGATGTCACAGAGAAGCCTTTAAACCTACCCTGTGATATCACAGAGAAGCCTTTAAACCTACCCTGTGATATCACAGAGAAACCTTTAAACCTACCTTGTGATGTCACAGAGAAGCCTTTAAACCTACCATTTGATGTCACAGAGAAGCCTTTAAAAATACATTGTGATGTCACAGAGAAGCCTTTAAACCTACCCTGTGATATCACAGAGAAGCCTTTAAAACTACCTTGTGATGTCACAGAGAAGCCTTTAAACCTACCTTGTGATGTCACAGAGAAGCCTTTAAACCTACCCTGTGATGTCCCAGATATGCCTTTAAACCTACCTTGTGATGTCACAGAGAAGCCATTAAACCTACCCTGTGATGTCACAGAGAAGCCTTTAAACCTACCCTGTGATGTCACAGAGAAGCCTTTAAACCTACCCTGTGATGTCACATAGAAGCCTTTAAACCTACCCTGTGATGTCACAGAGAAGCCTTTAAACCTACCCTGTGATGCCACAGAGAAGACTTTAAACCTACCTTGTGATGTCACAGAGAAGCCTTTAAACCTACCCTGTGATGTTACAGAGAAGCCTTTAAACCTACCTTGTGAGTCACAGGGAAGCCTTTAAACCTACCCTGTGTTGTCACAGAGAAGCCTTTAAACCTACCTTGTGATGTCACAGAGAAGCCATTAAACCTACCCTGTGATGTCACAGAGAAGCCTTTAAACCTACCCTGTGATGTCACAGAGAAGCCTTTAAACCTACCCTGTGTTGTCACAGAGAAGCCTTTAAAACTACCTTGTGATGTCACAGAGAAGCCTTTAAACCTACCCTGTGATGTCACAGAGAAGCCTTTAAACCTACCCTGTGGGGTCACAGAGAAGCCTTTAAACCTACCTTGTGATGTCACAGAGAAGCCTTTAAAACTACCTTGTGTTGTCACAGAGAAGCCTTTAACCCTACCTTGTGATGTCACAGATAAGCCATTATACCTACCCTGTGATGTCACAGAGAAGCCATTAAACCTACCTTGTGATGTCACAGAGAAGCCTTTAAACCTACCCTGTGATGTCACAGAGAAGCCTTTAAACCTACCTTGTGATGTCACAGAGAAGCCTTTAAACCTACCCTGTGATGTCACAGAGAAGCCTTTAAAACTACCTTGTGATGTCACAGAGAAGCCTTTAAACCTACCTTGTGATGTCACAGAGAAGCCATTAAACCTACCTTGTGATGTCACAGAGAAGCCTTTAAACCTACCCTGTGATGTCACAGAGAAGCCTTTTAACCTACCCTGTGATGTCACAGAGAAGCCTTTAAACCTACCTTGTGATGTCACAGAGAAGCCTTTAAAACTACCTTGTGTTGTCACAGAGAAGCCTTTAAACCTACCTTGTGATGTCACAGAGAAGCCATTATACCTACCCTGTGATGTCACAGAGAAGCCATTAAATCTACCTTGTGATGTCACAGAGAAGCATTTAAACCTACCCTGTGAGGTCACAGAGAAGCCTTTAAACCTACCTTGTTATGTCACAGAGAAGCCTTTAAACCTACCCTGTGATGTCACAGAGAAGCCTTTAAAACTACCTTGTGATGTCACAGAGAAGCCTTTAAAACTACCTTGTGATGTCACAGAGAAGCCTTTAAAACTACCCTGTGTTGTCACAGAGAAGCCTTTAAACCTACCTTGTGATGTCACAGAGAAGCCTTTAAACCTACCCTGTGATATCACAGAGAAACCTTTAAACCTACCTTGTGTTGTCACAGAGAAGCCTTTAAACCTACCCTTTGATGTCACAGAGAAGCCTTTAAAAATACCTTGTGATGTCACAGAGAAGCCTTTAAACCTACCCTGTGATGTCACAGAGAAGCCTTTAAAACTACCTTGTGATGTCACAGAGAAGCCTTTAAACCTACCCTGTGATGTCACAGAGAAGCCTTTAAACCTACCCTGTGATGTCACAGATATGCCTTTAAACCTACCTTGTGATGTCACAGAGAATCCTTTAAACCTACCCTGTGATGTCACAGAGAAGCCTTTAAACCTACCCTGTGATGTCACAGAGAAGCCTTTAAACCTACCCTGTTATGTCACATAGAAGCCTTTAAACCTACCCTGTGATGTCACAGAGAAGCCTTTAAACCTACCCTGTGATGTCACAGATATGCCTTTAAACCTACCTTGTGATGTCACAGAGAAGCCTTTAAACCTACCCTGTGATGTTACAGAGAAGCCTTTAAACCTACCTTGTGAGTCACAGGGAAGCCTTTAAACCTACCCTGTGTTGTCACAGAGAAGCCTTTAAACCTACCTTGTGATGTCACAGAGAAGCCATTAAACCTACCCTGTGATGTCACAGAGAAGCCTTTAAACCTACCCTGTGATGTCACAGAGAAGCCTTTAAACCTACCCTGTGTTGTCACAGAGAAGCCTTTAAAACTACCTTGTGATGTCACAGAGAAGCCTTTAAACCTACCCTGTGATGTCACAGAGAAGCCTTTAAACCTACCCTGTGATGTCACAGAGAAGCCTTTAAAACTACCTTGTGCTGTCACAGAGAAGCCATTATACCTAACCTGTGATGTCACAGAGAAGCCATTAAATCTACCTTGTGATGTCACAGAGAAGCATTTAAACCTACCCTGTGATGTCACAGAGAAGCCTTTAAACCTACCTTGTTATGTCACAGAGAAGCCTTTAAACCTACCCTGTGATGTCACAGAGAAGCCTTTAAAACTACCTTGTGATGTCACAGAGAAGCCTTTAAAACTACCTTGTGATGTCACAGAGAAGCCTTTAAAACTACCCTGTGTTGTCACAGAGAAGCCTTTAAACCTACCTTGTGATGTCACAGAGAAGCCTTTAAACCTACCCTGTGATATCACAGAGAAGCCTTTAAACCTACCCTGTGATATCACAGAGAAACCTTTAAACCTACCTTGTGATGTCACAGAGAAGCCTTTAAACCTACCATTTGATGTCACAGAGAAGCCTTTAAAAATACATTGTGATGTCACAGAGAAGCCTTTAAACCTACCCTGTGATGTCACAGAGAAGCCTTTAAAACTACCTTGTGATGTCACAGAGAAGCCTTTAAACCTACCTTGTGATGTCACAGAGAAGCCTTTAAACCTACCCTGTGATGTCCCAGATATGCCTTTAAACCTACCTTGTGATGTCACAGAGAAGCCATTAAACCTACCCTGTGATGTCACAGAGAAGCCTTTAAACCTACCCTGTGATGTCACAGAGAAGCCTTTAAACCTACCCTGTGATGTCACAGAGAAGCCTTTAAACCTACCCTGTGATGTCACATAGAAGCCTTTAAACCTACCCTGTGATGTCACAGAGAAGCCTTTAAACCTACCCTGTGATGCCACAGAGAAGACTTTAAACCTACCTTGTGATGTCACAGAGAAGCCTTTAAACCTACCCTGTGATGTTACAGAGAAGCCTTTAAACCTACCTTGTGAGTCACAGGGAAGCCTTTAAACCTACCCTGTGTTGTCACAGAGAAGCCTTTAAACCTACCTTGTGATGTCACAGAGAAGCCATTAAACATACCCTGTGATGTCACAGAGAAGCCTTTAAACCTACCCTGTGATGTCACAGAGAAGCCTTTAAACCTACCCTGTGTTGTCACAGAGAAGCCTTTAAAACTACCTTGTGATGTCACAGAGAAGCCTTTAAACCTACCCTGTGATGTCACAGAGAAGCCTTTAAACCTACCCTGTGGGGTCACAGAGAAGCCTTTAAACCTACCTTGTGATGTCACAGAGAAGCCTTTAAAACTACCTTGTGTTGTCACAGAGAAGCCTTTAAACCTACCTTGTGATGTCACAGATAAGCCATTATACCTACCCTGTGATGTCACAGAGAAGCCATTAAACCTACCTTGTGATGTCACAGAGAAGCCTTTAAACCTACCCTGTGATGTCACAGAGAAGCCTTTAAACCTACCTTGTGATGTCACAGAGAATCCTTTAAACCTACCCTGTGATGTCACAGAGAAGCCTTTAAAACTACCTTGTGATGTCACAGAGAAGCCTTTAAACCTACCTTGTGATGTCACAGAGAAGCCTTTAAACCTACCCTGTGATGTCACAGAGAAGCCTTTAAACCTACCCTGTGATGTCACAGAGAAGCCTTTAAACCTACCTTGTGATGTCACAGAGAAGCCTTTAAACCTACCCTGTGATGTCACAGAGAAGCCTTTAAACCTACCCTGTGATGTCACAGAGAAGCCTTTAAAACTACCCTGTGATGTCACAGAGAAGCATTTAAACCTACCTTGTGATGTCACAGAGAAGCCTCAAATAGTACCGCTTTAGCCCTGCCCTACACATGACCCCTTCCCTACACATAACCCCTGCCCTACACATGACCCCTGCCCTACACATAACCCCTGCCCTACACATGACCCCTGCCCTACACATAACCCCTGCCCTACACATGACCCCTGCCCTAAACATTACCTCTACCCTACACATGACCCCTGCCCTAAACATTACCCCTGCCCTAAACATTACCCCTGCCCTACACATGACCCCTGCCCTACACATTACCCCTGCCCTACACATGACCCCTGCCCTACACATGACCCCTGCCATACACATTACCCCTGCCCTAAACATGACCCCTGCCCTACACATGACCCCTGCCCTACACATGACCCCTGCCCTACACATGACCCCTGACCTACACATTACCCCTGCCCTACACATGACCCCTGCCCTACACATGACCCCTGCCCTACACATGACCCCTGACCTACACATGACCCCTGCCCTACACATTACCCCTGCCCTAAAGATTACCCCTTCCCTACACATGACCCCTGCCCTACACATGACCCCTGCCCTACACATGACCCCTGCCCTACACATGACCCATGACCTACACATTACCCCTGCCCTACACATTACCCCTGCCCTACACATTACCCCTGCCCTAAACATTACCCCTGCCCTACACATTACCCCTGCCCTAAACATTACCCCTGCCCTACACATTACCCCTGCCCTACACATTACCCCTGCCCTAAACATTACCCCTGCCCTACACATTACCCCTGCCCTAAACATTACCCATGCCCTACACATGACCCCTGCCCTACACATGACCCATGACCTACACATTACCCCTGCCCTAAACATTACCCCTGCCCTACACATTACCCCTGCCCTAAACATTACCCATGCCCTACACATTAAACATTACTTTTGCCCTAAACATTACTTTTGCCCTAAACATTACCCCTGCCCTACACATTACCCCTGCCCTACTACTAGTAGTTCACTTAATAGGGAATAGGGTGCCATCTCGGACTCAGGAACACTGGCTATTGTCAGTACTTTGGTAACACACAAAGAATGTCTGCGTCCCAATTGCCACACTATTCCCTATATGCTGTAACGCACTAGTTTTGAGCAGAGCCCATTGTCCCCGTGTCTAAAGCAGTGCATTAGATGGAACACGGCTCCATTTGGGATACAGAAATGTATCCCGCTGTGTCTCTAATGTATTAATAAAACATATGTGATTAACTTAATAATTAATAAACAGCCAATTTACTGACCTTTTTTAATCTAATAGCCACAGTTTAAAACTGCTGTTGACCTGATTGAAAATCCGTTCTCTTATTAAAGCTAATAGGAGAACCTACAGCTTGGTTAGGGGGGGAGCCCACAGCTTGTTTAGGGGGGGGAGCCCACAGCTTGGTTAGGGGGGGAGCCCACAGCTTGGTTAGGGGGGGAGCCCACAGCTTGGTTAGGGGGGGGAGCCCACAGCTTGGTTAGGGGGGGAGCCCACATCTTGGTTAGGGGGGGAGCCCACAGCTTGGTTAGGGGGGGAGCCCACAGCTTGGTTAGGGGAGGAGCCCACAGTTTGGTTAGGGGGGGAGCGCACAGCTTGTTTAGGGGGGGAGCCCACAGCTTGGTTAGGGGAGGAGCCCACAGTTTGGTTAGGGGGGGGGAGCCCACAGCTTGTTTAGGGGGGAGAGCCCACAGCTTGGTTAGGGGGGAGAGCCCACAGCTTGGTTAGGGGGGGGAACCCACAGCTTGGTTAGGGGGGGAGCCCACAGCTTGGTTAGGGGAGGAGCCTACAGTTTGGTTAGGGGGGGGAGCCCACAGCTTGTTTAGGGGGGAGAGCCCACAGCTTGGTTAGGGGGGAGAGCCCACAGCTTGGTTAGGGGGGGGGGGGACCCACAGCTTGGTTAGGGGGGGAACCCACAGCTTGGTTAGGTGAGAGCCCACAGCTTGGTCAGGAGGGAGAGCCCACAGCTTGGTTAGGGGGAGAGCCCACAGCTTGGTTAGGGGGGAACCCACAGCTTGGTTAGGGGGGGAGCCCACAGTTTGGTTAGGGGGGGAACCCACAGCTTGGTTAGGGGGGGAGCCCACAGTTTGGTTAGGGGAGAACCCACAGCTTGATTAGGGGGGGGGGAGCCCACAGCTTGGTTAGGGGGGGAGCCCACAGCTTGATTAGGGGGGGAGCCCACAGCTTGGTTAGGGGGGAGAGCCCACAGTTTGGTTAGGGGGGATAGCCCACAGCTTGGTTAGGGGGGAGCCCACAGCTTTGTTATGGGGGAAGCCCACAGCTTGGTTAGGGGGGAAAGCCCACAGCTTGTTTAGGGGGGAGAGCCCACAGCTTGGTTAGGGGGGAGAGCCCACAGCTTGGTTAGGGGGGGAACCCACAGCTTGGTTAGGGGGGGAACCCACAGCTTGGTTAGGTGAGAGCCCACAGCTTGGTCAGGAGGGAGAGCCCACAGCTTGGTTAGGGGGAGAGCCCACAGCTTGGTTAGGGGGGGAGCCAACAGCTTGGTTAGCTGGGAGCCCACAGCTTGGTTAGCTGGGGGCCCACCGCTTGGTTAGGGGGGGAGACCAGAGTTTTGTTAGGAGGGGGAGCCCACAGCTTGGTTAGCTGGGAGCCCACAGCTTGGTTAGCTGGGAGCCCACAGCTTGGTTAGGGGGGGAGACCAGAGTTTTGTTAGGAGGGGGAACCCACAGCTTGGTTAGGGGGGAGCCCACAGCTTGGTTAGGGGGGAGCCCACAGCTTGGTTAGGGGGGGGAGCCCACAGCTTGGTTAGCTTGGAGCCCACAGCTTGGTTAGCTGGGAGCCCACAGCTTGGTTAGGGGGGAGACCAGAGTTTTGTTAGGAGGGGGAACCCACAGCTTGGTTAGGAGGGAAAGCCCAGCCCACAGACTTTAAGATGACCTGGTTTGTGTGCAAACCCCTATTCAGAGGCATTGTGTTAATTGCAGTGTTTTGGGGGAGGGAGAGTGGGGTAGGGATAGTTTGGAGGAGCGAGGGAGAGACGGGGGAGGGTTTGGATGGGGTGGGCTGGGGGACAGCTGCCTACATTGCTGCATGCGAACACAAGAACAGGGCCAGGCCCCCCGAGACAAATGTGTCAGCTTACTCCAGTCCGTGGGTTGCCATGGTGACAGAGATGGGAAAGAGAGAGCAGTGGAGGAATGGAGAGACCGTGGTGGTGCACATAGCGCCACACTAAATGCCTGCATGACACGTAGACAAACACACACTACACACACAAACAGACTACACACACACACACAGAGTCGTACACACGCACGGAATCACACGCGCACACGCATATCCACAAAGCAAACAGAGAAATGTAAAGCAGAGAAAAAACATCAACTGACAATATAGTCACGACAACTGACAATATAAAGTCACGACAACTGACAATATAGAGTCACGACAGCTGCTAATATAGAGTCACGACAGCTGCCAATATAGAGTCACGACAACTGACAATATAGAGTCACGGCAACTGGCAATATAGAGTCACGACAACTGACAATATAGAGTCACGACAGCTGACATATAGAGTCACGACAACTGACAATATTGAGTCACGACAACTGACAATATAGAGTCACGACAGTTGACATATAGAGTCACGACAACTGACAATATAGAGACACGACAGTTGACATATAGAGTCACGACAACTGACAATATAGAGTCTCGACGGCTGACATATAGAGTCACGACAGCTGACAATATAGAGTCACGACAACTGACAATATTGAGTCACGACAACTGACAATATAGAGTCACGACAGCTGACATATAGTGTCACCACAGCTGACATATAGAGTCACGACAGCTGACAATGTAGAGTCACGACAGCTGACAATATATAGTCACGACAGCTGACAATGTAGAGTCACGACAGCTGACAATATAGTCACGACAGCTGACAATATAGAGTCACGACAGTGACTGTTGTGCTCTGTCTTTCTCTGCCATTCTCTTTCTCTCATTCATTCTCTCCCTCTAATCCATTTTAATGGCAATGACTGTGCATTTATGCAGCTGCTGTAGAATTGATTGTAGTTTTGGAGCCATGCAGTTGAGCATTCATTAGACAAGCTCCAGGTGCAACATCAATACCAACATCCCAAATGGCACCCTATTCCCTACAACATTTATTTATTTAACTAGGCAAGTCTAAGAACTATTTCTTATTTACAATGACGGCCTACACCGGCCAAAGCCGGACGACGCTGGGCCAATTGTGCACCGCCCCATGGGACTCCCAATCACATCCAAATGTGACAGCCTGGATTCAAACCAGGGACTGTAGTGACACCTCTTGCACTGAGATCCAGTGCCTTAGACACTGCGCCACTCGGGAGTCCACTACTCACCAGGGGCTTTCATCAAAAGCAGTGCACTACGTAGAGAATATGGGTGTCATTTGGGACACAGTCAATCAAATCAAATCAAATGTATTTATGTAGCCCTTCGTACATCAGCTGATATCTCAAAGTGCTGTACAGAAACCCAGCCTAAAACCCCAAACAGCAAGTAATGCAGGTGTAGAAGCACAATAACCTGCACATTGTGAAGTGTCCCGTTTAGATCACAGGCTGATTTTATAATCCATCTAAAAGGATTTCAAACTTCTACAGACGATAGGCAGGTTTTCAATGACCCAGGTTAATTCAACAAAAACAATGTCTCAACGTTTACTACATACAGGAAGTAATGGAAACGGCTGCTAAAGGAAACAGTCTAAAGGAAACAGTCTACAGGAAACAGTCTAAAGGAAACAGTCTAAAGGAAACAGCCTAAAGGAAACAGTACAAAGGAAACCGTCTAAAGGAAACAGTCTCAAGGAAACAATCTACAGGAAACCGTCTAAAGGAAACAGTCTAAAGGAAACAGTCGTAAGGAAACAGTCGTAAGGAAACAGTCTAAAGGAAACAGTCTAAAGGAAACAGTCTAAAGGAAACAGTCTCAATTAAACAGGCTAAAGGAAACAGGCTAAAGGAAACAGTCTAAAGGGAAAACAGTCGAAAGGAAACAGTCTAAAGGAAACAGGATAAAGGAAACAGTCTAAAGGAAACAGTCTACAGGAAACAGTCTAAAGGAAACAGCCTAAAGAAAACAGTCTAAACATGGAGCCACTTTTTATCTGTTCGCCAGCTTTTCTTTTGTCTGACTTTCTTTATTACGACAAATGATGATGTCAACTGTTTGTCGAACTTAATGACGATTGTTGAATCATTTTCAAATGTCATCACATAAATATAAAGTTCCAGTACACATTTCATTCAAAAAAAAAAACTACTGATTGATAAAATACATGTTTAAATTACACAAATACTGATCCAGCCCGCAGTCCGTCTGCTGACTCTGGCAGAGGTAGGGAATAGGGCGGCACAACCACCGTGGAGACATAATTTAACTTCATAGTTCGTCAGATGTTGGCATGTGCCGTGTGTGTAGGACATCTCATTCCAAAATCATTTCGAACATCTCATTCCAAAATTATGGCCATTAATATGGAGTTGGTCCCCCCTTTGCAGCTATAACAGCCTCCACTCTTCTGGGAAGGCTTTCCACTAGATGTTGGAACATTGCTGCTATAACAGCCTCCACTCTTTTGGGAAGGCTTTCCACTAGATGTTGTAACATTGCTGCTATAACAGCCTCCACTCTTCTGGGAAGGCTTTCCACTAGATGATGGAACTTTGCTGCGGGGACTTGCTTCCATTCAGCCAGAAGAGCATTAGTCAAGTCAAGTTCTTTCACACCGATCTTGACAAACCATTTCTGTATGGACCTTGCTTTGTGCACTGGGGCATTATCATGCTGAAACAGGAAAGGGCCTTCTCCAAACTGTTGCCACAAAGTTGGAAGCACAGAATTGTCTAGAATGTCATTGTATGCTGTAGCGTTAAGATTTCTCTTCACTGGAACTAAGGGGCCTAGCCCGAACCATGAAGAACAGCCCCAGACCATTATTCCCCAACCAAATCAAATCAAATCAAATTGTATTGGTCACATACACATGGTTAGCAGGTGTTATTGTGAGTGAGTTCTGACAGTGCAGTAATATCTAACAAGTAATCTAACAATTCCACAACAAAACCTAATACACACAATCTAGTAAAGGAATGGAATAAGAATATATAAATATAAATATATGGATGAGCGATGTCAGAGCAGCATAGACTGAGATACAGTAGATAGTATATTATACAGTATATACATATGAGATGAGTAATGTCAGAGCGGCATAGACTGAGATACAGTAGATAGTATAGAATACAGTATATACATATGAGATGAGTAATGCATAGACTGAGATACAGTAGATAGTATGGAATACAGTATATACATATGAGATGAGTAATGCAAGATATGTAAACATTATTAAAGTGGCATTGTTCAAGTGACTTGTGTTCCATATATTAAAGTGGCCAGTGATGTAACGGCTTTCTTCCTGGGAAGGAGAGGAGGACCAAAATGTAGCGTGGTTGAAGTTCATGGTTCTTTAATGAGAGACACTTAACATGAACAAACTACAAAACAATAAACGTGGCAAAACCGAAACAGCCCTATCTGGTGCAGTAAACACAAAGACAGGAAACAACCACCCACAAAACCCAACACAAAACAGGCTACCTAAATATGGTTCCCAATCAGAGACAATGACTAACACCTGCCTCTGATTGAGAACCATATCAGGCCAAACATAGAAATAGACAAACAACATAGAATGCCCACCCAGCTCACGTCCTGACCAACACTAAAACAAGTAAAACACAAAATAACTATGGTCAGAACGTGACAATACCCCCCCCCCCCCTCCCCCAAGGTGCTGATTCCGACAGTACAACCTAAACCTATAGGGGAGGGTCTGGGTGGGCATCTGTCCGCGGTGGCGGCTCTGGCGCTGGACGTGGACCCCACTCCATCATAGTCTTTGTCCGCGTCCTTTGAGTGGCGACCCTCATGACAGAGGGGTAGCTCAGGACTGAGGGGTAGCTTAGGACTGAGAGGTAGCTCAGGACTGAGAGGTAGCTCAGGACTGAGAGATAGCTCAGGCTGGTTGATGGCTCTGGCAGCTTCTGGCTGACTGACGGCTCTGGCAGCTCCTGGCTGACTGATGGCTCTGGCAGCTCCTGGCTGAATGGCGGCTCTGGCAGATCCTGGCTGACTGGCGGCTCTAGCAGATCCTGAATATTGACTGATTTTCCTCAAGCTGTCCACTCAAGAGGAAGCTACTCACTGTAACCAGTGCCTGTAATCTGGTTCAGGTTATTAATCAACCTACCAGGTTGTTTACAAACATTACAAGAACAAGATCATCCACATGTATTGATCACATTTTTACTAATACTGTAGAACTTTGTTCTAAAGCTCTAAACCCGTGATCACAATATAGTGGCTATATCCAGGAACAGCTGGGCCTAAAATACTGTATAACAGGTCATACCAAAGATTTTGTTGTGACTCTTATGTGGATGATGTTAAAAATATTTGTTGGTCTGATGTGATTAATGAGGAGATGCTGCACTTGATACATTTATGAAATTGCTTCTTCCAATTATTGATAAACATGCATCTGTTTAGAAACTGACTGTTAAAACTGTTAAGGCTCCATGGATTGATGAGGAATTGAAAAACTGTATGGTTGAAAGAGATGGAGCAAAAGGAATGGCTGATAAGTCTGGCTGCACATCTGACTGACTTACTGCAAATGGAGAAATGATGTGACTAAACTCAACACAAAGAAGAATAAACTGTATTATGAAGCCAAGATTAATGATATAAAAAAATAATGGAAAAAATATTTGGAGTTCTTTAAATGAAATTATGGGCAGAATGACAAATTTAGCTCCATCTTTCATCGAATCAGATGATTCATCACAAAACCATATGATGTTGCCAATTATTTTAATGATTATTTTCATTGGCTAAGTGAAACTTAGACAAACAGTGAGCAATTATATTATGCATAAAAAAACAAATAATAAAAGAAAAGCAGTTGAAGTTTGAATTTTGTAAAGTGAGTGTGGGAAAATGATTGTTAACGATCAATAATGACAAACATCCAGGCATTGACAACTTAGATGGAAAGCTACTGAGGATGGTAGCTGACTATAGCCACTCCTATCTGTCATATCTTTAATCTGAGCCTAGAGGAAAGTCTTTGTCTTCAGGGCTGGAGGGAAGCCAAAATATTTCCGCTACCCAAGAGTGGTAAATAGGTCTTTTAGTGGTTCTAACAGCAGACCTATAAGCTTGCTGTCAGCTCTTAGCAAACTGTTGGAAAAAATTGTGTTTGATCAAATACAATGCTATTTCTCTAAACAAATTAACAACAGACTTTCTGGATGCTTATAGAGAAGGGCACTCAACATGTACTGCACTGACACAAATGACTGATTGGTTTAAATAAATTGATAATAAGAAGATCGTGAGATCTGTACTGTTAGATTTCAGTTCAGCCTTTGATATAATTGACCATAACCGGTGTTTGAAAAACTTAAGTGCTATGGCTTTTCAACCTCTGCCATATCGTGAATTCAGAGCTATCTATCTAATAGAACTCAAAGGGTTTTCTTTAATGGAAGCTTCTCTAATGTCAAACATGTAGATTGTGGTGTGCCGCAGGGCAGCTCTCTAGGCCCTCTACACATTTCTATTTTTACCAATGACCTGCCACTGTCATTAAACAAAGCATGTGTGTCCATGTATGCTGATAATTCAACCATATACGCATCAGCAACCACAGCTAATGAAGTCACTGAAACCCTTAAAAAAGAGTTGCAGTCTGTTTTGGAATGGGTGGCCAGTAATAAACTGGTCCTGAACATCTCTAAAACTAAGAGTATTGTATTTGGTACAAATCATTAAGTGCTAGAACTCAGCTTAATCTGGGAATGAATGGCGTGGCTGTTGAACAAGTTGAGGAGACTAAATTACTTGGCGTTACCTTAGATTATAAACTGTCATGGTCAAAACATATAGATTCAATGGTTGTAAAAATGGGGAGAGGTCTGGCTGTAATGAAGAGATGCTCTGCTTTTTTGACACCAGACTCCAAAAAGCAAGTTCTGCAGGCTTTAGTTTCGTCTAATCTTGATTATTGTCTTGTCGTCTAGTCCAGTGTGGCAAGGAAAGACCTAGTTAAACTGCAGCTGGTCCAGAACAAAGAAGGGCTGTGCCAGCGAGGGCTGATATAAACTGGTCCAGAACAGAGCAGGGCATGCCAGTCTCTCTTGGCTAAGAGCTGAGGAGAGACTGACTGCATCACTTAATTATTTTTATAAGAATCATTAATGTGTTGAAAATCCCAAATTGTTTGCATAGTCAACTTACACACAGCTCTGACACACACACGCCACCAGGGGTCTTTTCACAGTCCCCAAATCCAGAACAAATTCAAGAAAGCGTACAGTACTATATAGAGCCCTTATTGCATGGAACTTCCTTCCATCTCATATTTCTCAAATAAACAGAAAACCTGGTTTCAAAAAACAGATAAAGCAACACCTCATGGCACAACGCCTCTCCCCTTTTGGACCTACATAGTTTGTGTGTATGTATTGATATGTAGGCTATGTGTGCCTTTTTAAAGAATGTATGTAGTTCTGTCCATGAGCTGTTCTTGTCTATTGATGTTCTGTATTATGTATCATGTTCTGTGTGGACCCCAGGAAGAGTAGCTGCTGCTTTTGCAACAGCTAATGGGAATCCTAATAAAATACCAAATACCAAATGTTGGTTGTAGAGGGTGCAACAGGTCAGCATCTCAGGAGTAAATGTCAGTTGACTTTTCATAGCCGAGAGAGGTTGAGGCAGCAGGTTCGGTAGAGAGAGAGAGAGAGAGAGAGAGAGAGAGAGAGAGAGAGAGAGAGAGAGTCGAAAACAGAAGTTTTGGGACAAGGTAGCACATCTGGTGAACAGGTTAGGGTTCCATAGCTACAGACAGAACAGCAGAAAATGGATCTGCAGCCCGACCAGGTGGACTGGAGACGGGGACAGCCAGGAGTCATCAGGCCTGGTAGTCCTGAGGAGAATGATCCTAGGGCTCAGGTTCTCCTGGAGATAGGGAAAGAGACAGGGAGAGAGAGAGAGATACAGGAGAATTTCAGCAGACAGGAAAGAGTGAATCTAGCCCCCCGGCAAATAGACTATTGCAGCATAGATACTGGGGACTGAGGTTGGGGGACACTGTGGTCTGATGACGGTTTGCAGTATAATTTTTTGTTGTTGTGTGTTATTTCTTGCCCATAATTTTTTTAAGTTTTATTATATACAGCTGGAAATAACTTTTGGATATTAGAATGGCGGTAATTCGCCAGAATTGGATCCTTTGTTCGTACCCCAAGGCAATTGACATGATCCCAGACTGCCACCATCGTAGAAGAGGTATTCGGAGTGGACTTCTAGTTCGACTCAGGAGGCGTGCACACCATCAACCGGCTTCCGAGTATATTACTTACTTATGTTCAGTCCCTGAACAATAAAGTAGACAAGCTCAGGGCGAGGATCTCCTTCCAGAGAGACATCAGGGACTGTAACATACTCTGTTTCACGGAATCATGGCTCTCTCCGGATATACTGTCCCTGTCCATACAGCCAGGTGAGTTCTCAGTACAACGCACAGACAGGAATAAAGACCTCTCCGGGAAGAAGAAAGGTAGTGGTGTATGCTTCATGATTAACTAATCATGGTGTGATTGTGATAATGTACAGGAAATCAAGTCCTTTTGTTCACCCTACCTAGAATACCTCACAATCAAATGCCGACCATATTACCTCCCAAGATAAATCTCTTCGGTTCAGGGTCACAGCCATGTATATTCCCCCTCAAGCCAATACCATGACGGCCCTAAAGGAACTAAACTGGACTTTATACAAATTGGAAAACATATATCCTGAGGCTGCATTTATTTTAGCGGGGAAATATGAGGAAAACCCTACCAAAATTCTATTGCATGCAGTACTCTTGCTTCAAAAACTCTCTACCATTGTTTTTCTCCCTTCCAGGATGGCTTCAAGGCCCTCCCTTCGGTAAATCAGATCACGACTTCATTCTGCTCCTCCCTTCCTATAGGCAGAAACATAAACAGGAAGTGCCCATGCTAAGGTCTATTCAACGCTGGTCTGACCAATCGGAATCCATGCTTCAAGATTGTTTTGATCACGTGGACTGGGATATGTTCCGGGTTGCCTCTGAGAATAACACTGACGTATACACTGACACGGAGACTGAGTTCATAAGGAAATGTATAGTGGATGGTGTTCGCACTGTGACTATTAAAATCTACCCAGACCAAAAACCGTGGATTGATGGCAGCATTTGCGGAAAACTGAAAATGTGAACCATCGCATTTAACCACGGCCAGGTGACTCGGAATATGGTTGAATCCAAACAGTGTAGTTATGCCCGCCGTGAGGCAATCAAACAGGCAAAATGTCAATACAGAGACAAGTAGAGCCGCAATTAAAGTCGCTCAGACACAAGATGTACACATACGTAGCAGGGTCTACAGACAATCACAGATTACAGGAAAACCTGCCACGTCGTGGGCAACGACATCTTGCTTCCGGACAAGCTAAACACTTTCTTCGCCCCACTGAGGATAACAAAGTACATTAACTATCTAACATTAACCTCTCTAGGGTCCAGTGAGATTGCAGAGCGCCAAATTCAAATACAGAAACACTCATTATGAAAATTCAGAAAAGATACAACTATTTTACGTTAGTTTAAAGATTAACTTCTTGTGAATCCAACCACGGTGTCAGATTTATAAAAATGTTTTACTGCAAAAGCATACCTTACAATTATTTGAGAACATCGCCCAGCAGACAAATCATTACAAACAGTAACCAGCAAAGTAGAAGAGTTACACAAGTCAGAAATAGAGATGAAATGAATCACTTACCTTTGATTATCTTCATATGATTGCACTCAGAAGACGTTCATTTATTCACTAAGTGTTCCTTTTGATCGATAAAGTCTCTCTTTATATCCGAAAACCTCCGTTTTGTTTGCGCGTTTTCTTCAGTAATCCACAGGCTCAAACGCAGTCACAAAAAAATCTAAATTGTATCCATAAAGTTCATAGAAACATGCCAAAAGATGTTTATATTCAATCCTCAGGTTGTTTTTAGCCTAAATAATCGATAATATTTCAACCGGACAATAACGTCGTCAATATAAAAGGTAAACAAAAAATGCACTCTCTCGAGATTGCGCATGAAAAAGCTCTGTGACACGGCAGGGTCCACTCATTCCGATTGCTCTTACTCCCTTATTTTTCAAAATACAAGCCTGAAACATTTTCTAAAGACTGTTGACATCTAGTGGAAGACATAGGAACTGCAATCTGAGTCCTAAGTCAATGGATACTGTGATGGCATTGAATAGAATACTACAACAAACAAAATAATCCTACTTCCTGAATGGAATTTTCTCAGGTTTTTTCCTGCCATATCAGTTCTGTTATACTCACAGACATTATTTTAACAGTTCTGGAAACTTTATAGTGTTTTCTATCAAAATAGCGCAATGTTTAGTTTTGTCCGACCAAGAACGATGCACAGACACAGTCTCAATGGGGATAGCTGAGCTGACTACATTGACTGTGGCAGATGCACTAAGGTGGCAGGCTGGCTAGCAGCCTGCTGATTGGCCTGCACCATGTCTCGTTTTGGAGCTAGGGAAGTTAGATTTTTATTTTTATTTATTCTTTATTTCACCTTTATTTAACCAGGTAGGCTAGTTGAGAACAAGTTCTCATTTACAACTGCGACCTGGCCAAGATAAAGCATAGCAGTGTGAACAGACAACACAGAGTTACACATGGAGTAAACAATTAACAAGTCAATAACAAATCAAATCAAATCAAATTTATTTATATAGCCCTTCGTACATCAGCTGATATCTCAAAGTGCTGTACAGAAACCCAGCCTAAAACCCCAAACAGCAAGCAATGCAGGTGTAGAAGCACGGTGGCTAGGAAAAACTCCCTAGAAAGGCCAAAACCTAGGAAGAAACCTAGAGAGGAACCAGGCTATGTGGGGTGGCCAGTCCTCTTCTGGCTGTGCCGGGTGGAGATTATAACAAAACATGGTCAAGATGTTCAAATGTTCATAAATGACCAGCATGGTCGAATAATAATAAGGCAGAATAGTTGAAACTGGAGCAGCAGCACAGTCAGGTGGACTGGGGACAGCAAGGAGTCATCATGTCAGGTATTCCTGGGGCATGGTCCTATGGCTCAGGTCCTCCGAGAGAGAGAAAGAAAGAGAGAATTAGAGAGAGCATATGTGGGATGGCCAGTCCTCTTCTGGCTGTGCCGGGTGGAGATTATAACAGAACATGGCCAAGATGTTCAAATGTTCATAAATGACCAGCATGGTCGAATAATAATAAGGCAGAACAGTTGAAACTGGAGCAGCAGCACAGCCAGGTGGACTGGGGACAGCAAGGAGTCATCATGTCAGGTAGTCCTGGGGCATGGTCCTAGGGCTCAGGTCCTCCGAGAGAGAGAAAGAGAGAAGGAGAGAATTAGAGAACGCACACTTAGATTCACACAGGACACCGAATAGGACAGGAGAAGTACTCCAGATATAACAAACTGACCCTAGCCCCCCGACACATAAACTACTGCAGCATAAATACTGGAGGCTGAGACAGGAGGGGTCAGGAGACACTGATAACACAGTGGAAAAAAAAGGGAGTCTATATACATTGTGAGCAAAAGGCATGAGGAGGTAGGCGAATAATTACAATTTTTCGGATTAACACTGGAGTGATACATGATCAGATGGTCATGTGCAGGTAGAGATACTGGTGTGCAAAAGAGCAGAAAAGTAAATAAATAAAAACAGTATAGGGATGAGGTAGGTAAAAATGGGTGGGCTATTTACCGATGGACTATGTACAGCTGCAGCGATCGGTTAGCTGCTCAGATAGCAGATGTTTGAAGTTGGTGAGGGAGATAAAAGTCTCCAACTTCAGCGATTTTTGCAATTCGTTCCAGTCGCAGGCAGCAGAGAACTGGAATGAAAGGCGGCCAAATGAGGTCTTGGCTTTAGGGATGATCAGTGAGATACACCTGCTGGAGCGCGTGCTACGGGTGGGTGTTGCCATCGTGACCAGTGAACTGAGATAAGGAACATAGATCCATTATCTATGTTCATAGATAAGATGAGAGCACCCCTCAAGTTAGGATAGAGTCCATCACTCCTCAGCAGGCCAGGCTAATACTGTATATATCCCAACCTATTACAATATAACTTCTGGCTGGTCTCTCTCTCTCTCTCTCTCTCTCTCTCTCTCTCTCTCTCTCTCTCTCTCTCTCTCTCTCTCTCTCTCTCTCACCTGGCCTGATGACTCCTTGTTGTCCCCAGTCCACCTGGCCGTGCTGCTGCTCCAGTTTCAACTGTTCTGCCTGCAGCTATGGAACCCTGACCTGTTCACCGGACGTGCTACCTGTCCCAGACCTGCTGTTTTCAACTCTCTAGAGACAGCTGGAGCCGGAGAGATACTCTGAATGATCGGCTATGAAAAGCCAACTGACATTTACTCCTGAGATTCTGACCTGTTCACCGGATGTGCTACCTGTCCCAGACCTGCTGGTTTCAACTCTCTAGAGACAGCAGGAGCGGTAGAGATACTCTGAATGATCGGCTATGAAAAGCCAACTGACATTTACTCCTGAGGTGCTGACCTGTTCCACCCTCGACATCCACTCTGATTATTATTATTATTTGACCCTGCTGGTCATCTATGAACATTTGAACATCTTAGCCATGTTCTGTTATAATCTCCACCCGGCACAGCCAGAAGAGGACTGGCCACCCCTCATAGCCTGGTTCCTCTCTACCCGGCACAGCCAGAAGAGGACTGGCCACCCCACATAGCCTGGTTCCTCTCTAGGTTTCTTCCTTGGTTCTGGCCTTTTTAGGGAGTTTTTCCTAGCCACCGTGCTTCTACACCTGCATTGTTTGCTGTTTGGGGATTTAGGTTGGGGGTTTCTGTACAGCACTTTGAGATATCAGCTGATGTAAGAAGGGCTTTATAAATACATTTGATTTGATATCACAACCTGGCAAATGTGAAAATATCTAAATCTGCAAGGAAGCTAAACATTTTATTATTCTAAAAGGATGTGATGTTATTAATAGTCCTGTAACTGTGGTTGTTGTTGTTTGAGGTCCTAACCCTGCAACAACACTGCTGTGTTAGTAGACTAGCGGACTGGTGGTGATAGTAGACTAGCTGACTGGAGGTGATAGTAGACTAGCTGACTGGAGGTGATAGTAGACTAGCTGGCTGGAGGTGATAGTAGACTAGCTGACTGGAGGTGTCAGTAGACTAGCGGACTGGAGGTGATGGTAGATTAGCTGACTGGAGGTGTCAGTAGACTAGCTGACTGGAGGTGATAGTAGACTAGCTGACTGGTGTCAGTAGACTAGCTGACTGGTGGTGATAGTAGACTAGCTGACTGGAGGTGATAGTAGACTAGCTGGCTGGAAGTGATAGTAGACTAGCTGACTGGAGGTGTCAGTAGACTAGCTGACTGGAGGTGTCAGTAGACTAGCTGACTGGAGGTGTCAGTAGACTAGCTGACTGGAGGTGATAGTTGACTAGCTGACTGGAGTTGTCAGTAGACTAGCGGACTGGAGGTGATAGTAGACTAGCTGACTGGAGGTGATAGTAGACTAGCTGACTGGAGGTGATAGTAGACTAGCTGATTGGAGGTGTCAGTAGACTAGCTGACTGGAGGTGATAGTAGACTAGCTGACTGGAGGTGTCAGTAGACTAGCTGACTGGAGGTGTCAGTAGACTAGCTGACTGGAGGTGTCAGTAGACTAGCTGACTGGAGGTGTCAGTAGACTAGCTGACTGGAGGTGTCAGTAGACTAGCGGACTGGAGGTGATAGTAGATTAGCTGACTGGAGGTGTCAGTAGACTAGCTGACTGGAGGTGATAGTAGACTAGCTGACTGGTGTCAGTAGACTAGCTGACTGGTGGTGATTGTAGACTAGCTGACTGGAGGTGATAGTAGACTAGCTGGCTGGAGGTGATAGTAGACTAGCTGACTGGAGGTGTCAGTAGACTAGCTGACTGGAGGTGTCAGTAGACTAGCTGACTGGAGGTGTCAGTAGACTAGCTGACTGGAGGTGTCAGTAGACTAGCTGACTGGAGGTGTCAGTAGACTAGCTGACTGGAGGTGATAGTTGACTAGCTGACTGGAGTTGTCAGTAGACTAGCGGACTGGAGGTGATAGTAGACTAGCTGACTGGAGGTGATAGTAGACTAGCTGACTGGAGGTGATAGTAGACTAGCTGATTGGAGGTGTCAGTAGACTAGCTGACTGGAGGTGATAGTAGACTAGCTGACTGGAGGTGTCAGTAGACTAGCTGACTGGAGGTGTCAGTAGACTAGCTGACTGAAGGTGTCAGTAGACTAGCTGACTGGAGGTGTCAGTAGACTAGCTGACTGGAGGTGTCAGTAGACTAGCGGACTGGAGGTGATGGTAGATTAGCTGACTGGAGGTGTCAGTAGACTAGCTGACTGGAGGTGATAGTAGACTAGCTGACTGGTGTCAGTAGACTAGCTGACTGGTGGTGATAGTAGACTAGCTGACTGGAGGTGATAGTAGACTAGCTGGCTGGAAGTGATAGTAGACTAGCTGACTGGAGGTGTCAGTAGACTAGCTGACTGGAGGTGTCAGTAGACTAGCTGACTGGAGGTGTCAGTAGACTAGCTGACTGGAGGTGATAGTTGACTAGCTGACTGGAGTTGTCAGTAGACTAGCGGACTGGAGGTGATAGTAGACTAGCTGACTGGAGGTGATAGTAGACTAGCTGACTGGAGGTGATAGTAGACTAGCTGATTGGAGGTGTCAGTAGACTAGCTGACTGGAGGTGATAGTAGACTAGCTGACTGGAGGTGTCAGTAGACTAGCTGACTGGAGGTGTCAGTAGACTAGCTGACTGGAGGTGTCAGTAGACTAGCTGACTGGAGGTGTCAGTAGACTAGCTGACTGGAGGTGTCAGTAGACTAGCGGACTGGAGGTGATAGTAGATTAGCTGACTGGAGGTGTCAGTAGACTAGCTGACTGGAGGTGATAGTAGACTAGCTGACTGGTGTCAGTAGACTAGCTGACTGGTGGTGATTGTAGACTAGCTGACTGGAGGTGATAGTAGACTAGCTGGCTGGAGGTGATAGTAGACTAGCTGACTGGAGGTGTCAGTAGACTAGCTGACTGGAGGTGTCAGTAGACTAGCTGACTGGAGGTGTCAGTAGACTAGCTGACTGGAGGTGTCAGTAGACTAGCTGACTGGAGGTGTCAGTAGACTAGCTGACTGGAGGTGATAGTTGACTAGCTGACTGGAGTTGTCAGTAGACTAGCGGACTGGAGGTGATAGTAGACTAGCTGACTGGAGGTGATAGTAGACTAGCTGACTGGAGGTGATAGTAGACTAGCTGATTGGAGGTGTCAGTAGACTAGCTGACTGGAGGTGATAGTAGACTAGCTGACTGGAGGTGTCAGTAGACTAGCTGACTGGAGGTGTCAGTAGACTAGCTGACTGGAGGTGTCAGTAGACTAGCTGACTGGAGGTGTCAGTAGACTAGCTGACTGGAGGTGTCAGTAGACTAGCGGACTGGAGGTGATAGTAGATTAGCTGACTGGAGGTGTCAGTAGACTAGCTGACTGGAGGTGATAGTAGACTAGCTGACTGGTGTCAGTAGACTAGCTGACTGGTGGTGATAGTAGACTAGCTGACTGGAGGTGATAGTAGACTAGCTGACTGGAGGTGTCAGTAGACTAGCTGACTGGAGGTGATAGTAGACTAGCTGACTGGAGGCCAGACTCAGAACATGGAATGTGGGTCCTGGTCTAAAGGAGTGCTCTTTATAGGGAATTGTTTTATTTTTATTTATTTCACCTTTATTTAACCAGGTAGGCCAGTTGAGAACACCTTTATTCAACCAGGTAGGCCAGTTGAGAACACCTTTATTTAACCAGGTAGGCCAGTTGAGAACACCTTTATTTAACCAGGTAGGCCAGTTGAGAACATCTTTATTTAACCAGGTAGGCAAGTTGAGAACAAGTTCTCATTTACAACTGCAACCTGGCCAAGATAAAGCAAAGCAGTTCGACACATACAACGACACAGTGTTACACATGGAGTAAAACAAACATACAGTCAATAATACAGTATAAACAAGTCTATATACGATGTGAGCAAATGAGGTGAGATAAGGGAGGTAAAGGCAAAAAAAGGCCATGGTGGCAAAGTAAATACAATATAGCAAGTAAAACACTGGAATGGTAGATTTGCAGTGGAAGAATGTGCAAAGTAGAAATAAAAATAATGGGGTGCAAAGGAGCAAAAATAAAATAACATGGAGCCAGTGGCACTGTGATAGACTGCATCCAATTTATTTATATATTATTTTACCTAGTAGGGTCTTGTAGATGACCTGGAGCCAGTGGGTTTGGCGACGAGTATGAAGCCAGGGCCAGCTAACGAGAGTGTACAGGTCGCAGTGGGGGGTTGTATATGGGGCTTTGGTGACAAAACGGATGGCACTGTGATAGACTGCATCCAATTGGCTGAGTAGAATGTCAGAGGCTATTTTGTAAATGACATCACCGAAGTCGAGGATCGGTAGGATGGTCAGTTTTACAAGGGTATGTTTGGCAGCATGAGTGAAGGATGCTTTGTTGTGAAATAGGAAGCCAATTCTAGATTTAACTTTGGATTGGAAATGTTTGATGTGGGTCTGGCAGGAGTTTACAGTCTAACCAGACACACAGGTATTAGGGTGGCCCTACTGCGTAGACTAGCCATATGGTCACTATACCTGCAGGCAAGAGTCAGAGTCTGTGATGATGAATCTATCTCATTCGGTTTACATCTTAAGGTCTGCTCACACAGACAGACCACTGCAGAACATGACGTCAGCCATAGAAACCTGGCACTACTGAAACAGGGTAGAAGCCATCTGTTTACATGAAGAGTCTTACCGGATCTATTTTTTTTGCAGGTACAAACTCGCACAAACCTGGCCCATGAGTCCACTGTCTTGAACCAGTGAAATTACTTTGTGATGTCTGATTGTAGTCTGAACAGAATTCTAGGCCTCATATTGTGCATCTGTCTACACATATCGATAGAACAATTTTCTGTGAACTGTATAACCTCTCTAAACCCAACCTGTCTGTAGTGTACAGCTAGCCTGGGCCAGGAGATGCGTAAATACATTTAGACAGAGGCAACCTTGTGGCACATGACACAACCAAACTACCCAGCGGAATGTCACACTGCACTTCCTTAGTAAACACTGGTTGATTGGTTGGTCATTTTATAGTGTGGTATTGAGAGCATACAGGTCATGTGACCGTTGGTATTGTTTCTCTGTCCCAAATGGCACCCATTGGGCCCTGGTCAAAAGTAGTGCACTACCATAGTGCCCTAGTCAAAAGTAGTGCACTACCATAGGGTCCTGGTCTAAAGTAGCGCACTACCATAGGACCCTGGTCAAAAGTAGTGCACCACCATAGGACCCTGGTCAAAAGTAGTGCACTACCATAGGACCCTAGTCAAAAGTAGTGCACTACCTTTGGACCCTAGTCAAAAGTAGTGCACTACCATAGGGCCCTAGTCAAAAGTAGTGCACTACCATAGGACCCTAGTCAAAAGTAGTGCACTACCATAGGGCCCTAGTCAAAAGTAGTGCACCACCATAGGGCCCTGGTCTAAAGTAGCGCACTACCATAGGACCCTGGTCAAAAGTAGTGCACCACCATAGGGCCCTGGTCAAAAGTAGTGCACTACCATAGTGCCCTGGTCAAAAGTAGTGCACTACCATAGGACCCTAGTCAAAAGTAGTGCACTACCTTTGGACCCTAGTCAAAAGTAGTGCACTACCATAGGGCCCTAGTCAAAAGTAGTGCACTACCATAGGACCCTAGTCAAAAGTAGTGCACTACCATAGGGCCCTAGTCAAAAGTAGTGCACCACCATAGGGCCCTGGTCAAAAGTAGTGCACTACCATAGGACCCTAGTCAAAAGTAGTGCACTACCATTGGACCCTAGTCAAAAGTAGTGCACTACCATAGTGCCCTGGTCAAAAGTAGTGCACCACCATAGTGCCCAAGGTCTAAATAGAGTGCTATTTGGGACACAAGTTGTCTGGTTGTGTTGAAAGACATCTCTGTTGCAGCCTTGAGCAGAATGCTTAGCGTTACACAAGTCTAACACTGTAGATTAAAGGGAGCATTTGTACAGAAGTGTGTCCTCTTCGATATGGGCATCTGCTGGGTTGTATGAATAATGTAACGGTTACCTGGATGAATAATGTAATTTAAAATGGTATTCTCTTATCCTATACTCCCTGCATCTGGTGCATCGGGAGAGAGGAGAGATGGGGAGGGAGGAGAGATGGGGAGGGAGGAGAGAGGAGTTTTTTTTGGGGCTGGCTGGCAGTCACAGGCAGTGAGTGTTACGAAACGCATCTCTCTTACTGTATTCTCTCTCTCTCTCTCACTCTCTCCCTCTCCCTCCTCGCTGCTGTGATGGCACGCTGTGGGGTTTTCACCCAGTAGATATGGCAGTGAGCACATAGCCTGTCTTCTCTTGAGAGCCAGGTCTGCCTACGATGGCTTTTCTCAATAGCAAGGTTATGCTCACTGAGTCTGTACATAGTCAAAGCTTTCCTTGAGTTTGGGTCAGTCACAGTGGTCAGGTATTCTGCCACTGTGTACTCTCTGTTTAGGGCCAAATAGCATTCTAGTTTGATCAGTTTTTTTGTTAATTCTTTCCAATGTGTCAAGTAATTATATTTCTGTTTCATGATTTGGTTGGGTCTAATTGTGTTGCTGTCCTGGGGCTCTGTGGGGTCTGTTTGTGAACAGGACCAGATTGCTTAGGGGACTCTTCTCCAGGTTCATCTCTCTGTAGGTGATGGCTTTGTTATGGAAGGTTTGGGAATCACTTCCTTTTAGGTGGTTGTAGAATTTAACGGGGCTTTTCTGGATTTTGATAATTAGCCGGTATCGGCCTAATTCTGCTCTGCATTATTTAGTGTTTTGACGTTGTACACTGAGGATATTTTTGCAGAATTCTGCATGCAGTCTTAATTTAGTGTTTGTCACATTTTGTGAATTCTTGGTTGGTGAGTGGACCCGAGAACTCACAACCATAAAGGGCAATGGGCTCTATAACTGATTCAAGTATTTTTTGTTGTTGTTCACTGCTTGACCTTTTCTTGTGGCAACAGGTCACAAATCTTGCTGCTGTGATGGCACAATTGTGGTATTTCACCCAGTAGATATGTGATTTTATCAAAATTGGGTTTGTTTTTCTAATTCTGTAATCTAAGGGAAATATGTGTCTCTAATATGGTCATACATTTAGGAAGTGTCAGGGTATCCGCCTAATTCTGCTCTGCGTGCATTATCTGGTGTTCTACGTTGTGAACTGAGGATATTTTTGCAGAGGCCTCAATTTTGTGTTTGTCCCATTTAGTGAATTCTTGGTTGGTGAGCAGACCCCAGACCTTCGGGGGCTTCGTGGGTGTCAGTTGTCTGTGTGTGCAGAGGGTCCCTGGTTCAAGGCGAGGACAGGGACGGAAGCTATACTGTTACACTCACAACCCTAAACGGCAATGGGTTCTATAACTGATTCAAGTATTTTTAGCCAGATCCTAATTGGTATGTCAAATTTTATGTTCCTTTTGATGGCATCTCATATCGTTCACAGCTTTGTGGAAGTTTCCTGTGGTGCTGATTTTCAGGCCGAGGTATGTATAGTTTTTTGTGTGCTCCAGGGCAACGGTGTCTAGATGGAATTTGTATTTGAGGTCCTGGCGACTGGACCTTTTTTGGAACACCATTATTTTTGTCTGACTGAGATTTACTTTCAGGGCCCAGGTCTGACATAATCTGTGCAGAAGATCTAGGTGCTGCTGTAGGCCCTCCTTAGTTGGGGACAGAAGCACCAGATCATCAACAAACAGTAGACATTTGACTTCGGATTCTAGTAGGGTGAGGCCGGGTGCTGCAGGCTGTTCTAGTGTCCTCTCCAATTTGTTTATATATATGTTGAAGAGGGTGGGGCTCAAGCTGCATCCCTGTCTCACCCCACAGCCCTGTGGAAAGAAATGTGTGTTTTTTTGCCAAATTTCAACGGCACACTTGTTGTTTGTGTACATGGATTTTATAATGTCGCATGCTTTTCCACCCAACATCGCTTTCCATCAATTTGTATAACAGACCCTCATGCCAAATTGAGTCAAAAGCTTTTTTGAAATCAACAAAGCATGAGAAGACTTTGCCTTTGTTTTGGTTTGTTTGTCAATTAGGGTGTGCATGGTGAATACGTGGTCTGTCGTACGGTAATTTGGTAAAAAGCCAATTTGACATTTGCTCAGTACATTTTTTTTACAGAGGAAATGTACAAGTCTGCTGATAATGATAATGCAGAGGATTGCCCCAAGGTTGCTGTTGACGCATATCCCATGGTAGTTATCGTTGTCAAATCTGCTTCCAACTTTTGTGGATTGGGGAGATCAGTCCTTGGTTCCAAATATATTGAGGAAGATGCCAGAGTTGAGAATAATGTTAACGAGTTTTTAAGTATAACCAATTGGGATTTGTGGGCGGTATATTTTAAAATGTTCTCTCTCTCTACCTCTCTATCTATTTGGATTAAGAATAGAAATGGACCCAGTAGCACTCTGCTATAAAACATCCTCCACAAGCACTTCCTTCACACACAGCATCATTAGTTGTGTGTCTGAGCTGTAGCTAATGCTTTATGGCTAATGCTATAAACAGAAGGAAGGCTGCAGCTACAGGATCAACCCACAGACGGACAGGAAGAAGTAGGACCAAATCAAATCCACGGTGACTCACTCATCCATCTATTCAGACTACAGAGATCCTGTAATTCAGCGTTTCGTTCTGTGATTCAGACTAGCTCTAATACCTTCTTCTGGGTTTTAAAGAGAAGATGGCTTCATATAAATCTGATGAAACAGTATTAAAGCTGCTATTAAATTTAATATTTAAAGTTTCTAACTACCTCAGGATACAACAAATACAACAGCTCATTTTCTAATGATGTCATCAGTTACAACGTTCCTCAGGGTCTGGTTGGAATGAAAAGGAAGGCTGTGTGTGTGTGTGTGTGTGTGTGTGTGTGTGTGTGTGTGTGTGTGTGTGTGTGAAGTGTGTAGTGTGTGTGTGTGTGTGTGTGTGTGTGTGTGTGTGTGTGTGTGTGTGTGTGTGTGTGTGTGTGTGTGTGTGCAGGCAGCAATGTGACTGCATTATGAAAATACATATTTGCTACCCAAAGCTCCTCTGCTCAGCCCTGGGGACGTAAACTGAATCTATCAGTGCAAAATAGCAGAGACATGACCAACCAGGCGAGAGCAGAGAGACAGAGGAGATAACAGGACCTCTGGACAGAGAGACACAGAGGAGAGAACAGAACCTCTGGACAGAGAGACACAGACACAGAGGAGAGAACAGAACCTCTGGACAGAGAGACACAGAGGAGAGAACATAACCTCTGGACAGAGAGACACAGAGGGGAGGACAGAACCTCTGGACAGAGAGACACAGACACAGAGGAGAGAACAGAACCTCTGGACAGAGAGACACAGAGGAGAGAACAGAACCTCTGGACAGAGAGACACAGAGGAGAGGACAGAACCTCTGGACAGAGAGACACAGAGGAGAGGACAGAACCTCTGGACAGAGAGACACAGAGGAGAGGACAGAACCTCTGGACAGAGAGACACAGAGGAGGAAACAGAACCTCTGGACAGAGAGACACAGAGGAGAGAACAGAACCTCTGGACAGAGAGACACAGAGACACAGAGGAGAGAACATAACCTCTGGGCAGAGAGACACAGAGACACAGAGGACAACAGAACCTCTGAACAGAGAGACACAGAGGAGTGAAATGAACCTCTGGACAGAGAGACACAGAGACACAGAGGAGAGAACAGAACCTCTGGACAGAGAGACACAGGACACAGAGGAGAGAACAGAACCTCTGGACAGAGAGACAGAGGATAGAACAGAACCTCTGGGCAGAGAGACACAGAGGATAGAACAGAACCTCTGGACAGAGAGACACAGAGGATAGAACAGAACCTCTGGACAGAGAGACACAGAGGAGAGAACAGAACCTCTGGACAGAAAGACACAGAGGAGAGAACAGAACCTCTGGACAGAGAGACACAGAGGAGAGAACAGAACCTCTGGACAGAGAGACACAGAGACACAGAGGAGAGAACAGAACCTCTGGGCAGAG